>NC_034415.1:29124661-29354768 GCF_002078875.1 Numida meleagris
TTTCCTTCCTTTTCCTTCCTTTTCCTTCCTTGCTTCCTCCCTTCCTTGCTTCCTCCCTTCCTTGCTTCCTCCCTTCCTTGCTTCCTCCCTTCCTTGCTTCCTCCCTTCCTTGCTTCCTCCCTTCCTTTTCCCACAGGCTGCAGGATCCCTAAGATTCCTCAGTCCCTCCTTCTTGCTCCTCCCATGTCTCTTTGTCCTCAAATATAAAAAACCCCATTCCGATGCCATCTGTTTCATTCCCAGCACCACGCTGCCATCTTCCCATTGCTGATCTTAGTGTAGGACCACCAGGGCCTGCCCTCTACCCCCACGGGCTCTTGGCCAGACATGGAGGATGCTGCCCAGCACCTTCCCCTCGGTGTCTCCATGCCACCACTGAAGGCGTGCTCTGTGTGGTGACCAGGTCTTGGTGCCCTCAGCTTAGCTTTTTCTTGGCTATCAGCTATCAGCTCTGCTGATCCATTGTGCGTGTATCAGGCATCCACACCTCCCTGCACACCAAAGCCTTAGCTGTTGTTACAATAAAAATTCTGCAATTTCAAAGCCTGAGTACTAAATTGGTAGCTTTCAGCAGTTCTCTAATTATGTGAGACATTTTTCGTGCTTAACAAATGGTTCTTATTCTTGCCAGCACTTCAACCTGGTGTTCTAGGACTTGTGGGTGTCAGGGAACAGAACATATTTCTGTGTCTGTGAATATGATCCCACACGTTGTCTTAAGTGGGAAAATGTTCACAGCCCTTATATGGCGAGGGAATTTTTCCTAAGCCCATCAGTGCCTTCTCCTGCAACAGCAATGCAGCTCTGTCCTCAGTGCTGTGCAGGCTGGGTGCTGGTGGTGAACTGGAAATACCAACTGCCCTGTCCTTCCTGGTGAAAGTATCTTCATAGAATGGCCTGGATCTGATGAGACCTTAAAGACTGTTCAGTTCCAGCAACCCGCCATGGGCATCGGGCTGCCCAGGGCCCCATCCAACCTGGCTTTGAACGCCTCCAGGGATGGGATGCTCCATTGTATCATGTGGTGTAACCTGCTCTGTGGTCTTGCAGCCCCCACAGAAAGCGTTGTTAAGGACGGCTGGTGCTTCCCAACCCAATAGAGAAGGACCTGAGGGCAGGAGGGTGCTGGCATGTGTTTACCTGGCACTGTGCGTCCCTGCTTCACCCTTCCTATGCTCTTTCTGGTGCTCAGCCATTGCTGCTGCTGTGGGAGCAGCTGGGATGTTGGTGTGACGGCACGGTGATGCACTTCTGGGCTGTGCCAGGGGGTCTGTTGCCTTGTGTGTGTTAGATCAGTGAGCTGTCCAAGTGCCGTGTGATGTCCTGCATGGATGCTGCGGGCAGAATTGTGACAAACTCAAGCAAATGAGAAAGAAGGGATGAAGAGTTCTTCGGGAAGGTGGAAGAATGGAGTTATCTTCAAAGGGATTTAGGGGGAAAATGCTTATCTTTGCTTTCTACCTTCCCACCCAGTGGTGAAACACCCCCAAAATCTTTGTTTTTTGATGTGAAGGCTTTGTGATGGTCATGGCTATAGGGAGAAGGAGGAGTAAGCTTCATCTCTGCTGGCTGCAGGGAGAGCTGGGAGCTGGGGCTGGGCGAGAAGGGAAGGGGATGGTCCCACACAGATCTGTGTGGGTCTGCAGCCCCGTGTACTCACGGTGCCCTGTCGTCAGACCACAGGGCCACTGCTTCCCAAGGGTCAGTTCTATAGGACTGGGTACCACAGTGGTGCCACAGGGGATGGATGGATGGATGGATGGATGGATGGATGGATGGATGGATGGATGGATGGATGGATGGATGGAGGCATTTGTTGTCTTGTCGATCAAAACAGTTATGATCCAATGTACAGTCCTTGCAGTACTGAGGTGGTTAGGGTCAATGTTAATAATGTTCCAAGGTTTAGCAGTTTCAGGGAAGAGCTTCATCAGGGCAAAACTGACACAGCTACACAAGCAAATGTGTTTGTGTTGAGGATGGGCTTTATGTATCAAAACAAGTGGGTCAGGGATGCCATCAGTCTCCAGTTTCTGGTACCTTCTTGGTGTGACAGCTGGCAGATCCATCTCCTGCCTTCTGAGGGAAGGAGCAAAGGGAATTTCAAGATGGGACTTAAGCTAATGTTTTCAAACAACAGTTCTTCCTGGATACTTAACAGAGTAACAATATGTATGAGCAGTGCAAGCGAATAGATACGTTGTATTTGTAGCCACAGAGCGATGGGGTGAGCTGACCACCGGGGTTGTGGTTTGTGAGCCAAGTGCAGGAGGGTTGTCCTTGTTCTGCTTGGAGGACACAGCGACTGCCATGAGCTGTGCTGGGCCTGACCCGGGGCAGGGGCTCGCTGGGTGTGCTGCCCTGACAGGGACCAGGGAGCTGAGAGCAGCGAGGTCCAGTGTGCAGCTCCCTTCCACCTGCACCATTCCCTTTCCATTCCCTTTCCATTCCCTTTCCATTCCCTTTCCATTCCCTTTCCATTCCCTTTCCATTCCCTTTCCATTCCCTTTCCATTCCCTTTCCNCCTTTCCATTCCCTTTCCATTCCCTTTCCATTCCCTTTCCATTCCCTTTCCATTCCCTTTCCATTCCCTTTCCATTCCCTTTCCATTCCCTTTCCTCTCCTATTGCTGCTCCTCTCCAAACACACATGTATTTGCAGGAATTTCCCTTAGTGCCTTAAAACATGGTTTCCTTCATTCACTGTTCCAGGGCTGCAGAAGCTGCTGCAGTATTTTTCAAAGTACTGGAGAATTTTTTTTTTCTAGGAAAGCCACATCTCAGGATTCTTGCAGAAGCGTGTGTGAAAGGCATGCTAAGAAATGAGCACTGAGATGCTTGCCTGCGCTAGCACATCAGCTTACAAGCACATGCACAGAACCCCCTTCCCAGTGGGTATTTCTGTGCACTCTCCAGGGCTGACTGGCGCGTGAGCCTTCATCCTGCCAGGGAAAGGCACTCTTTGTAATGGGATGTTGTTAACACTGCTGCTGAATGATCATTTCCATTTATAATAGCAACGATATGTTAACTTTGCCAAGTTAAGAATGAAGACGGTGGAGGTGCCCATTGCAGCAAAAGGCTGCTGGCATTCCTCAGTCACTGCTGCTGCTTTTGAGTGGGCAGACTTCACACAAAGAGGTGTAATGCAAAGTGTCGTGCCCCATTTCGCCTTCATCTGAGGCATCTTAGCTGTGGAGAGCCTCTCTTTGTATTTCTTGATTAATTATCCATGGAAGGATGGGAAAATATTCAGTTTTCTCCTTTGCTTCCACCCTGCTCCCTTCCCAGTTCTTCAGCTTAACTGCAAATGGCAAAGGAAGGGCTTCCAGTACAGGTGAGAGCCTGCCCTGCCTGTGCTGCGTGCGCCATGCGGTAACTCAAAGTGCAGCTGAATTTATGGCCAATCTGCAGCACACGGAGCCAAATGGGATTGCACTGCTTGGAGCCAGGCTTGGCTCTGCTCCACTGCTGTCTTTAGGAATGTTGATGCCTTGTTCAGAGTATGGCAAGTTAGCGTGCTCTTGGGGTTTCTTTGTTGCCTTATGTGGTGACGTTATGGTAGGTTTTGTTGTCGTTGTGCTGTTGTGTTTTTACCACCTTCAGTATTGCAGATCACCTGTTAGCAGAAGGGCTCCTGTGTGGCCATCCTCTCCTCTGCTACCAGCCTGGCCCTGCCCCGTGCTGCCTTACCCAGGGAATGGTGTGAGGGTGGGAGCAGGGGCTGGAGTTGCGCAGGACTTGCACCTTCTTCTATGCAAACTCTGAGCCTCATCCCTGCCCTGTGGCTTTGGTAGATCTGTGCCGTGTTCTCTCACTCTACTGTGACCCACTTAGTCACTCCTTGCTTGGAAGTGATACTCTTGCCAGTCCTTTTGGCCCTATTTTGAGCATTTTCCTTATCCAGCGTGTCCTTCCCTTTTACTTCAATGAGGGGATCGTTTTTTATAACTTCAGAATAGCTCTGGGAAACCTGAAGGAGAAATAAAGTGTGTCCTTGCTGAAATATGCTGTGTTTCTGGTCCGTTAGTCTGAATGTACTGACTTTGTCAGCATGGGGTGAGCGGCATGAAAAAAACATAGCCAGTATTAATAGAAATATCAGATTAAGAGAATAGGGTGAGTTTGTTCTTGGTAAGAAATGCACACCTGAAATGCAGTGCCCTTTGAGAGAAAAGTTTACAGCTGACAAGAAAGTAAAAAGAGAAATCATTGCCTTTCTGATGAACTGATAAGTCTGAATGTTAAATCATCTCGAGGAGCCTCCTCTCAGCCCTTCTCCATCCCCTTCCTCCATCTGCTTTCCAGCAGGGAACTTGCTGCCTTCTTTTAGGGTGAAGGAAAAATGCCTCAGCACTGAGTGCAAAACCTGTGCTCGGCCCTTGTCTCCAGCACACAGCCTGTGTGGATTTTTGTGTATAAATGCAGACATGTATGTAGAATATAGAGTACATCCGTAAACATTTTAATTCACCTTAATCGTAGAGATTGCTTCATGATAATCTTCCATTCCCACAGTAGCACCTGGACTCCTTTGAGCAGCAAGCAGAACGCAGAGCAGTGAGGAGCTGCTGGGCTTTTCAGTATCTTCCAGCAGTGCCAGGGCTCTGTTTGCCCTTCCTCTGGCTCTCTGCTCCCTCTGAAGGCAGCGTGCTGGAACAGATGAACCTGGGAATGGGGTGGGCAGCTCACACTGTGGGGTGCCAGTGCACTCACCCATCTCAGGCTGCAGGCAGCGCATGGAGCCTGTGCCACCACGAGGCAGTGTGGAAGCAAACAGCGCAGCAAAGGCAGCTGGGAGCTGAGTGATGTGCTCCTCCAAAGCAGCAGGGAGTTGGTGTTCCTTGTCACTTCAGAGAAGGCTTTAAGCAGCGCATTGTGGGTCTTCTGGGGCTGCGTCCAGGTGTGAGTGGCTCTTCAGGAGACTGGGTGGTGGTGATGGGTTCCTTTTCTTTTTCCAGGTTTACTCACAATTTCTGCATTATCTGCATCGTTTATTAGAGGAAGTACAGTGCTGGAGGCAGGGAGGACATTTCTTTCTCAGACCAGTTAGCACAAATGCATAAGCAGATCTTCTTGGGTCTTTTCCTGACCTGCTCTTTGGTTCTCTGGTCTCATAGAGAAGCTTGCACATCAGCCAAACGTCAGGTCCTGAGCTATTTTTTTCCAGATAATAATTGCTTCCTGATTAATATTTTCTTCTGGAGACTGTTAGGACTAGGTGGGAAGAAACAGTTCTGTGCCTGAGGTACTTGTGCCTGCTGCTCTCCCATTTTGAAACCATCATGGCATGGCCATCCCCTCAGGCTCGAGATTTCTCCCACCCTCCTGAAAATCCAGATGCATTTGACTGAGATGTGTGAAAGGGTACAGTCCCTCCTGCAATGGGGTGCGGGGAACCCTGTGCCCATGGGTGAGGGACAGGCTTGGGACAGTGTGGTTACAGCACGAGGGTTCCATAGGAGCACAGAGAGCCCTACAGGGGTCTGGCTGGCTCAATATATTAACATTAACGCGTTCCTTGGACAAGGATGAGGAAGCTGAGAGCTCTGTGCTTTCTTTTTCCTTTGCTCTGGCTCCCAGGCCACCTTCTGCATTATTTGCTGAGCAGCGAGGGCTGTGTGCTCATAGCTGAGAGCCGGCAGTGCCTGTGCAGGTGCCATGCCCTGGTGCTGGGGGCAGAGGGGCCTTCAGGGCTGCAGGAGCCCGCTGCATCCCATGGCACTGCCCCGGGAGGGCAGGGTGCTTGGAAGTCGTGTGCTGGGAAAAGCTGTGGATCTTGGGGCAATGTCCCTTGTTTTCAGACGTGAACTGTGATTTAGTATGATTACTTGTTTCCTAATAAATTGTGTGGAGCTCATCTCAGCATCAAAACATATTAAGCTTTTTGCTCTGATGTCCATTACACGGGCTAATTTAATTCATTTTAGGAAGGAGTTTATGACCAGATGCACGAGATGCGGCTCCAAGATATCGTGGAGCTTGTTTTTGCTCTCTGGATTTATTGAGAAGGACAAATCCTGTTTGTTTCTTATCCTCAATCCCCCTAGGGGGGTTGGACTCAATGATCTCTTGAGGTCCCTTCCAACCCCTGCAATTCTGTGGTTCATCATTTAGCGAAAGTCAGGAGAGCTCCATAGATATGAATGAGAGTAAACTCATGTGACATCAGAGCAGTACGGGAGTGAAGGTGGGTGCACGTGAGTGAACCTGCCTGAGAAGGCCATCCAGCCGTGTGTGTCAGAGTCATAGAGTCACTGAGGTTGGAAAAGCCCTCCAAGATCCCCAGCCCACCCCACATGCCCACTGCCTATCTCCCTCAGTGCCACATCCCTGCAGCTCTGGAACACCCCCAGAGATGGTGGCCCCCCACCCCTGGGCAGCCTGTGTCGGTGCATCACCATTCTTTTTGGAGCAGATTTCCCCCAGCACCCAGCCTGCCCCTCCCTGGCACAGCATGAGACCATCACCTCTCGTCCCATCGCTGCTCCCTGGGAACAGAAGCTGACCCCCCCCTCACCCCAACCTCCTGCCAGGAGCTGTGCAGAGCAGTGAAGTCTCCCCTGAGCCTCCTGTGCCCCAGATGAACACCGCAGCTCCCTCAGCCGCTCCCCACAGCGCTGTGCTGCAGACCCCTCACAACATTGCTGCCTTTCTTGGGACTCGGTGTCTTCCTGGCAGTGAGGGGCACAACCGCACGCTTCCAACGCGCTCATCTTACTAACGCTTCCAATGTTTCTGCTGGAACAGCTACTTGTTAGCTAATGGAATTAGCTAAAACGGGGATTTTGAATTGAAATGGAATTAAAATACGGAGTGGTGCCTACTGACACTATTTAACCAGGGATAAAACAGGAATGGTTATTATTATTTAGTGAGTGAAAAAAGCTTATTAGCAGGCTTCATCATGATGATGTTCTGGAGATGAGTGTGGTTTGTTATTGAAGCTACTTTGAAAGCAAAGGTAGTCTGCAGCTACACACAATTTAAGGTCATTCTCCCACATATTGTCTCTCTAGTTTTTGCTCTTCTTGCTTATTTTTCCACGCTGTGCTAGGACAAATGATGGGTTTCCATGGCAACCCAGCGTTAGGTCAGCACATGCACGAGGGCTGGCGTTGCTCCGCACGGGAGCCATGCCATTCTCCCAGTTCTGCTGCCCCATAGCAAACCCAGCTTTATTTTGCATCTTTTCTCCTTGTAGATTCCTATGGACGCGCCATCCCTGCCCATTTAATCTTTATTTTACCATCCTGATGACTTTACAGTATCAGTAGTGCTTTGTAATTGATGTCCTGGGGCAGTTTTATAACTTTATGATATTTTAGCACCCTGTATACTTGTGATGTTGTATTTGTCAACAGGAAGAGCAAAAGCCATATTTATTTGTAATTGCTTTAAGAGTCTGCCACAACATAGATTGCAGGATTCAATGTAGATTGCAAAATGCTGTGGATAGAAAGCCCACTTCTGCTGTGGTCTGTACAACACAGCATTGATGGTATTACACAGGGGGCTCAGTGAAGTTGCTGGAATTGCTTCTGCAGCCTCTGTACGGGCACGCTGGTGAATATATCTTATTTTTATCGTTGGTGCTGAGTGTCGCTGGATTCATTACATCTAGGGTCTGCTGTCTCACTCATTTAGCTTGGAGGCAGCCCGGGATTGCTGCATCAACCCCCAGGGCTGCTCTGTGGGCACAGCAGTGACCCCGCACACCGGGCACAAAGGCTGCGATGTGACCTACCTGGGCTGGTGCAGCTGCCATGGCGAATGCAGAGCCCCAGCAGACGTTTATGCCACTGAGATACCCTGTGTACAGAATTCCTATGTGACTTTTGATGACTGATTCCTCTGCTGTGTTCTTGCTAACCCTGTGCAATATGTCGATGCAAGAGAAATAATGCCTTTCATTTCATTACTGCTTGTTTGTGCAAGTATGCGTGATGTCTCAAATCTTGACAGTTGTAAGGGAAGTCCCAAATATCTTAATTCTTCTCCTAAAACCACTGAGGGGAAGACAGAGAATTATGAGTCCCTTCATGCTTTCAGAATCACCAACAAACTGGAACCTGATCCAAAAGTTCACCGAGGTCACTGGCATCTGCATTGGCTTGCAGGAGCTTTGAATCAGGCTGCCAGCGCTTGCTTGTTTAGCACAGCTCTATCAGGAGTTGTATTCTGGACAGAGCCAAATGCAGCTTTTTAACAAATGCAGCTTTTTAACAAAACCTGTGTTTGTGTGTGAGGTAGCACACAGTGTGATTGAAGCACAAAACAAGAGACCATTCAGAGACGCCTTCGACTGTTTTGAAAAACTATTCTGTGCATAGTCATGCCCATTTTCTCCTGATAATATTCCAGGTTTTGCACCACAGTTTTGTTTGGAAGCATCAGTTAGGGCCCAGTGCCTATAAAACCCAGTGTTGCTTGGAAGTGGCATTCAGCTGGGTTATATTGATCTTCAGCAAAAATGAGAGTAAAGGGAGAAAAGTGCGTGCTGTCTGAAGAGGTGAGGAAATCTCCCTGAAGAACAGGACTGTTCCACAGCACAGCTTAGCACAGATGAATGCTGCTCATCCCTTTGAGTGACAAGTGCAGGTCCTCAGTGTGAGACAGCAGTTCTGGCTTGGTGGCCGTAAGGCTTTCTGCATAAGGTGACCTGTCTCCTCCTGGTTTCCCTTTTAACACCAATTATGAGCCAGATTGCTCACTGGCTGCTTGTGCCAGGCCACTCCAGGCGCAGTGACAGCTCGGAGGCAGCCCAGCTCACACTGCTATTTGCAGCCTTGCTTCACTGGGACAGTGCCTGGCCCAACCTGAGCCTGGCTCCCAGGGCTGTGGGGGCTTACTGGAGAGCTGATGGGTAGCTATGGAATCATAAAATCATTCAGGTTGGAAAAGCAGGAGCCATGAACTTCCCCACATAGATGGAAGGCTGCTGTGAGATGACTCTTGGAGGCTGGTTGGTACCGGGGATGGGGGCCCTGGCCCGGGCAGGCAGCATCTCTGATGAGCAGAGGGCACAGGAAACAGAGCTGAGGAGCTGGCCTGAGCCGTCATCTCTTGTGGCATGGAGCCATGGCAGGATGGCTGGCTCCTTGCCTGTGCTGCTGGGCTGTTGCGTCCGTTCCCATGACTTTCTATCCCTACCTTCAGCAGCAGGAAAGCACTTTGAGCCATGAGAAACCTAGCAGTTGTGGGTAAACCTTGAAGTAAATTACCCCGCTGGTAAATTTTAATAGATGATAGCTGGAGCTTTTCAGTATTTTTAATGCCATGTTCATTTCTTAATGAGCAATTCAGGGCTGCATTCCACTGTTCTCTGTCCTGACGTGCTGGGTGCTTTACTTGCCTCAGACTGGTGCTCCCCTCCCAGTGACAGTGCAGGGGAAGCACTGAGCTCTGTCCAGCAGCATGATCCAGCTCTTGTGTCAGCCAGAGCTTATTTCAAAGCTTGAGAACAATGACTAAATATTTTAGAAATTTGAACCCACGTGTCTTCAGCTCTAGTTTTTTTTTCCTTTGAATGTAAATTGCCATCAGAAGGCACTGATACCTAAAAATATTTGGGATCCAGCAGTTGGACCCTTTGGGTTTGGTCAGAATGACCTTTGTTGTGAGTTGAGGGTTTGTTACTCTGGGCTTGGTGGCTGAACGAGCATTTTGCTAGTCCTGTGACGTAGATGGTGTTGCTGGGGTACGGCTGGAGCTCAGGCTGGTGGTTTTACACATTGTGAGCCCTTCCACCTGAAAATGGCAACTGTACCCACAGCCCTGCCAGCCGGGGGGGAACAGCACAGCGCCCTGAGCACCTGGTGTATGGCACTGGGTGGGATGGGAGCTGGCATCCAGCTGAGCTGCTGCTCCCTGTGCCTGCCCGAGCGCTCCCCTGGGCAGCAGCTCTGCCCTTTTCCCACTCTCTGCCATTAAAAATAATTGTTTCTAATCTCGGAGATTTGACTCAAGGGGCGTTTTACCCCAACGAGATTCTCGTGAAAGCCGAACTCGGTGACTTTAGACTCGGCAGACGAGGGAGGGAGGAAGGGAACCAAAATTAACAATGTAATATTTAATATTTAAGTACACTTTATATTGGTCCACAAATGACATTTAATGACGCAAATGACATTTAATTTACTATTGGAGTAAAGATACCTGCAGCATTCTTCATAATGGACTTCTTTTGAACCTAACAATCTGTTAGAGTAAAGCATTTAAACAACTTTAGAAGTGATCCGCAGCCGCTGTAATCGTCTCTGCAAAGCTTTATTGATTTTAAAGAGTTTACAATTGTATTTCTAATTCAACTTTTAAAAACATTCTTCTCAGTTTTGGTGGAAGGAAACTTTCTCCTAGGAAGAGTGAAATTGCCATAAAAACCACGTTATGAAGTCCCACGTCCCACTCATGTACAGTATTTATTTCAGCTGATGGATCCCTCAGGAAGAGGTTGGAGACGTGTCAGCAACATCTGTGGCTCTGTGAAGCTGACACGCATAGAGTTAAAAAGAGTTACATATGAGAGGGCATCACTGTGTCCTTCATCCTTCTGGGCCAAAAGGATGAAGGGAAACTCTTCCATGGGCAGCACTGTGCTGATCAGCCCAGGGATGGTATTCAGGGTTCTTCCAGTTTTCCTGTTCACTTTCCTCTCAAGACAAATGGATGCATCTTATCTGCCATAAAGTCATGATTAATGGAAGACCTACAGCCCAGTTCGGCACATCTGAGCATTTCTCACTGCTTTTAATTGACTTACCCAGCATCCAGTGTGACACGCTGCACTTGGATGGGCTCCTTTAGTCCCCGCCCTTTGAACGCTTCTTTTTCTGCTAACATCTCACATTTGACGTTGAATCTCTCGAAGCTTTATTAGGAAGAAATGAGCTTCCATGAGATCTGAGCTGAGCAGAATGGAGATTTGGATCTGATCCTAATTTGAGAGAGCGCTGTTGCGGCTGGCGCTTGGGGACGCGGCTCTCATTAATCAACCCTGCACAGCCTGGAGCACGAGAGCCTCCTCCTGCAGGAGATCCATCAGCTGCAGGGTGTGCAGACAGAGCGGCCTGATGGCTTCATTCTGACTTTCATCATCTATTTTTATTCCAAACGCTATAATACCCCAAACAAGTGTTGCTGTCTGCTGCCCCAGAATCGTACTGCAGCACAGAGCCCCAGACAGCATCGGGGACTCCTCTCCTTTCTCTGCTGTCTTTCACTGCGTCGTGCCATTCCCTTGCTTTTCTTAAATGTACAGAGCAGTTCTGTGCAGATTGCAGCCCTTTCTTGTGGTTTTATTGCCTCTGATGCACACCTGAGCTGTTCTGAACGTGGCAGAGAGAGAATGCTGATCTGTCACTGGACACTTCAGGTTCCACAGATCTCCAGGATCACAACTTCCATCTCTAAATTCCCAATTTCTGGAGTGTACTTCATTGCACGATTTCGTTCTGTAAAACTTTTACTATTGATCATCTTTTCTCCGTTTTTATTGCTTACAAACTTTGATCCAGTCTCTGCAAAGATTTCTTGTTGGTGAGTTAAACAGCTTTTCCTACCAGAAAGTTGCTTTCCTGGTGCTTGATTGGTCTCCTGTCCCTCCTCTGAACTTCACCCATTTTTTCCATGCTTTTCTTTAATTGTAGGCACAAAGCCCGGAGTTAATAGAACCTCTCTATTCTAATACAGTGTCTCCTTATTTTCTCTTCCAAGGGCTGCAGGAGTTCATTGTACCACATGATTGCACTGTGATTTCTGTAACCCCTGCCTGGTGAGGCTCGCTGCTTTCCGTGCTGGAGTCCTTTGCTGCCCCAGCTCTGCTTGCACACTGGTACTTCTCATGTGCCAACAGGGCAGTGCTTGGCCGCAGTGTAACGTGTGCTCTTTGCTTGTTCTGTCTTGTCCAACCAAGGACAGTCACCCGCTCCCTTTGTTATTTTCAGCTCAGCTATTTTTAATTCTCTTGCACGTAATGATTTTGTGCCTTATGTCACTGGAGATGAGGTGAAGTAACAAAAGGCCAAAGTCTGGGACCTGGATTCAAACCACACTTCTGTGCTGGTTCTCCATTGACAGCTGGGCTTCTGTTCTAAAGTTTTCTGTTGTCAGTTTCAAGTCCACTTGCTGTAATGTCCTGATTTTGTAACGCTCTGCTTTCTCTTTCAAAAGCCTTACGGCAGCAAATGCAGCGCCTGCTGCTTCCGTTGCGTTACCACTGGCACTGTTATCCCCGTACCTATAATCCCATCAGAAGAAATTTGCCTTGCTAACTCGATACAGCATTTTTAATTCACGCATGTACTGGCACTTACTTTGTTAAGCCTCTGTAATTCTTTATAAATAATGTTGCCCATTGCTTATTCCATCACGCCGTGCAGGATCAGTGTCAGGCTGACAGCCCGTAACTGCTCCGATTATCTCCTTTTCCTCTATTACTCGTTGGGTTCAGTAGCTGCTTCTAATTGGTCCATTCTAATTGGTCCATTCTAATTCTCGCCAAGGAGCTGCCATACGTCACTTGAGAGGTTATTGTAGTTTTGTCTGTAACCAGCTGGTCTGGAGTCTTAGGACAGATGTCAAAGACTCCAGAAACATGCAGACGCAATCTCTGAAGACATTGCCTTTTGAAAAGGAGTAGAAATGTACGGAGAAGGATGGCCTGCGCTCTCCTGATAGCTCCTTCTGAAATAAAGCCCTCAGCTTCCTATAAATTCTTGTTAAGCCGATAGCAGACTGGCCTGCAGAGGCGGCAATATATTCCTTGCTCCAATAAGTTGATTTTACTTCTACATTTGTTCCGAACAGCGGCGGTGAGCGCCGGGACAGCCGCTTGGCCGAGCACCTCTGAGCCGTCTCTGGGAAGCGAGCAGTTCCTGCAGGGAGCTGTGCAGCCCAGCTCCAAGTGGCCGTGTGCTGCACACGGTGTGCACCTCCCTCTGGCTGCCGTTGTCTCCTGAGCCTGTGCCGGGTCTGCAAAATAAGAAAATGCTGTTTTAAGAAAGGAAGAGAAATCCCCCCGCCTGCTCAGAGACCGTGAGAATACGCTGCGGCTCCTGCTGGGCTGTGCTGAGGTGTCCTTTGGTCACAGGGCACCGTTCTCCGTGCTTCCCCGATGTTTGGTGAAGCTGAGAAGGAAATTGATGCAAAGCTGAGGCTCTGGGTCAGTCCACTGGAATAATGCGATGATGGGCTCCTCTCCTACGGCGGCTGCTCTTGTTTGACATCACCATAGGGTGGGGAATGTGTTGCAGAGAAATTGCTCTGAATTGCAGAGCTGCCATCTGCCCATCGTCCCAAAGGTTGAGAGATGGTAAGGGTATTGCCCTGCACCTGGGCTCTCACCACATGTTTCTGCAGTGCTCTGAGCCTCGCCGTGCTGAGGGGAGCAAGAGCCCCGTTCCAGCTACAGAAAACTCTGCTAATTAAGGAATGTGATAGAAATATAATCCCAGAGAAGCTCCAGGGAAAGGGAAATGTGTCCTTTTTACCTTTTCATTTTGTAACTGTACTGCTGAGAACAAGGGAAGCAGGAAAGAAACTCAGTCTCAGGCGTTTTGTCTGTTACTGCTATCATTCTTGGAAACAAAATTTCATTGCTGACATTTCTGTGAGATAAAGAGGGAAGAGATTCCTACAGGAAGCAAAGTAAGAGAGGAAGGGAAGGTTTTGTTTTATTTTCCCATGCCTAAAGAGAAGTGTAACCTCAGGACAACGCCCCGGGGTTAAGGGCTGGACCTTTGGTTTCCAGATCCCTGCAGATTAACTGGAATAATTAATGATAAATATTTTGGCTGCATGTAATCTATATGGGTGTTTTGTCTGTGTTATCTTTTTATCCTTTGCTTCGAGCTTTGCTCTTCAGCTTTGTTTAACTCAGCTACGTGAAGTCAGTTGTAAATGGCACTCTGGTTAAGCAAACAAGCCCAGGCTAACTCTCGTCCTGCCTCCGTGCCAGGCACTGCCCACACTGGGAAGTGGTTGGAGCCTTCCTGGGTGTGCTCTCATGGGGAGCCCCCAACTCCAAACTCCTGCAAAGGTCATTTTCTGTTTGTTTGTTCTATTAAAAAAAAAAAAAAAAAAAAGAAGGAATTGCCATATCCATGTGATAGCATTCATCTAAAAGATCAGATTTTTGTTCCCAACTTTTTAGTGCCTCTGAAATTTGGAGGAGAATGGGAGAAGGGCAGACTTTCTTCACCCATCACGTCTGCATTTTGCTTTCTCTGAGTGCTGGTTCCTCCCCAAGAACAGCTCCGACTGCACCACGTTCGTTTCTGGGTTGCAGTCTGTTTCCCTTTCTCCCAGGTGGAGTGTAAACCACAAACCTCAGGAGTCCCGTGCCATCCTTGTCTGCACTATCTACAGGGTTACTGGCTAGCACAAGTTAACTCACAGCGAACACATTTGTATTAAAAAAAATGCAGTGTAGGACTGTCCATACACAGCAGAGAGAAGTTGCACAGCAGCTGGGACGCTTTGCAGCTGCCTCAGGTATCTGATATGTGGGCAGCCCTGTGCTGGCTGCCCCAGGGTGCAGCAACTTTGCAGTGCTGGCATGGAGACGTGGCTCCGTGGGGCCGGGCAGTGCTGGCCTGGAGGTGCAGCCGTGCAGTGCCAGGCAGTGCTGGCCTGGAGGTGCAGGTCTGTGGGGCTGCCTAGTGCTCTGGCACTGATGTACGGCCGTGCTGTGGCTGCGGGCAGCTCTCTAGGAACCGTGCTGGAGGCAGGCAGCCTGGCTGAGAGCTTTCCTAGAAGTCCTTCAGCCTGGCTGAGGATGGGCAGCCCTCGGCAGCTCACCTCTCCCCTTCTGTCTCTTCTTCATGCCCTGTCCTCCTCTCTCGGTACCAGGAGAATCCTTTACAGGTCCAGCTAGCATTCAATTATTGCTGGCAGCTGTGAATGTTAAATAACATTAGAAAGCATCTGAGACAGCACAGAAATCCAAGTGGTGAAGTAATTCCTCTTTTGGATCTGACCCAGAACTTCTAGTCGGTGCCTTGTGATGTGTGCGAGGAGAATGTCAATCCACTGGAGCAAATCGCTGGTGACAGATACACATGCACAGCCACAGCCCCAAAGTGCTCAGAGCTATGGAGGGCTCTGAAACACTCTTGAATGGCTGCTGCTTGCTGGCCTGTGATGGGAACAAAATGGATCATTAATATTTAACATAGAACCTGATCCTTTTTTTTTTTTTTTTTTTTTGACTCTCAGTTGGAATTTTAAAAAAAAAAGTAAGACTTTTTAAAATGCCAGCTGGAGAAGGTTGGCCAATGCTTTTGTAGGAGGGTTGAAGTGTTTGCAGCGTTTCAGATTTGTGAATTGTCGCAGGGCTGGAAGCGGAGCAGGGGAGCCCAGGAGCAGCGCTCTCGGATGGGACGTGGTGCCGCTCTGTGCTGGATGAGGCTGCTGAGCGGAGCAGCCGTGCAGGCATGCGTAGCCGAAGGCAGTTAGTAATGTTCGGGGGGGGATCTTACATCAGTGGATAAAAACGGACTGTGCCAAGTGATGGAATACTCAGTAATTTCCTTTAGAAATTTGGAGTATGACACAGGATGCATCACATCTCTGCTGCTTGTGCCGGGGGGAGAAAATAGGAGCTGACAGCTGACGGGAGAGCTGGGGACGTGCTGCAGCGTTCTGAGTCTCCGCTTATGGCTGTTGATCACGACATACGTTTGTAATATAATTTGAATTGATGACAAGTAAATTGCGCATTGAATTGGCTCGGTGGCGTCTCTCTGTGGTTTCCCGTGTGACAGGAAAAAGCCACGGCGGTTTACAGAAAGTCCTTTGCGTGATCCATTGCAGTGCTGTTGAGCCTCATCGTTCATTTTGCCTGGAGTGGGGCTGACGCAGCGCAGAGCGCTCCGCGGTGCTGAGCCTCCACATGGCTCAGCTGCACCCACAGTGCCCGCCTGCGGGCTGCCCCGGCACACCCACTGCACTGGGGCCTTCAGGATGAAGGAGCACCGACCCGACCCTAACCCTAACCCTACTGCCCTGCTTTTTGGAAGTACACATCTCCTTCAGCGTGAGAGCCGCTGTCCTCAGGTGTCCCCAGGGGCCAAAACCCACCAAGTCAACACAAAGGCTTGAGAGCAGAAAGGCTCCACCTGTTCTACAAGAGGGGCCCGTGTCATTCCCATTACTGTCACTTGGAGTTCTGCATAGGGAATGCACAGGGAAAAAATCGAGAACTTCGGTGTTGTTAATGTCAAAATGAATATGAGGTTATGTCTTTTAATTCTTAAGCAGCATGGTTACAGAAATGATTTTTGTTTTCTCTGACGTTTCTCCAAGTACAATGGGACTTTAAATCTTTGTGTAGAAATATGAATATCTTAATATATAAACATGACAATAAGTAATAAATATATAAATGTATATATAAGTAATGCATACATATAAAAGCAAACACGAAGATATATGTAAATATTCAAACATAAATATAAGAAATGTAAACAAGGAGATGATGACATGTAACGTGTGAGTGTCCCATCTGTTGGCTGCGTGGGCCACGCTGGGTGGAAAGGAATTGTCGTGGGCTCCATATACAACATATAATATAGCTTATGTATGTCAGTAACAAAACCTCTTTTGCTCTTTGTATTAAAACATCAATGAGAGAGGGTAACGGTAACAGCAAAGTAGCAGGTTGGATGTGTGTGACAGAACTTTTGCTTGGACTTCTCGGGCTGCTTTCCTTTTGCTAGCCATCTGACGCTGGGTGGCTGTCCTGGTGGGGACTCACAGCATCTGCCAGAGCTGGGGCAGCTTCTCTGCTGATCTGCACTCTGCAGGTTTGGTTTCATAGGATGGTCAGGGAGTGGTGGGGTCACCGTCCCTGGGGCTGTTCCAGAGCTGTGGGGATGTGGCACTGAGGGACGTGGGCAGTGAGCATGGGGGGATGGGCTGGGGGTCTTAGAGGGCTTCTCCAACCTGAATGGCTCTATGTGATATGATAGTGTTCTAGCCGTATTGGTGGTCCTGGCTGTTAGTGAGTAGCATGCACTGAATTACAAGTCAATTTTATTTCATTTTTTAATTAAATAAAAACTAAATATAAATTCTGACCATCACTTAATCAGTGGTTTGATTAATAACTATTAACATCAGAGATCAATGTCAGGGTTAGTGGGAAGGCATTGGGGCGTGTTTGCCAAGTGCTCCCTGTTCTGCAGGAGAGGCCCTTGGGTTGGTGCTCGTGCTCCACCGGGGGCAGTCTCCGGCATCTCTGGGCTCCCCAGGTTTCTCTCTCTCAGCACCTTGGTTGGTTTGTCAGTCATCTGGGGTTGTTCTGGGTGTCTGTGGGCACTGCTCGAGTGGTTTCAGTGAAGGAAATCCACCCTGTGAGGCTGGAAACCCGTGGCAAGGCGGGCCTGCTCAGCAACCCGTGGCTGAGGCACAGCAGTGCAGCGAAGCGTGCCGCTGGAGCAGAGAGCCCCCGGTCCAGCAGGAGAGATGTCTGCACTCTCAGAAGGTGTAGGTTGTGCCGGCCTGCTGTGCCCATCCTCCTCAGGCAGCATGGGGCAGAGAGGGGCCTGCTGCCTGCAGGGGCTGGGGCTGAGCGGGGCTGGTTACAGCCTCTGGTGCCGTTACACCACCGAACACCGGGACGGGGCAAAGCAGCGTGCTTCCATGTGCCACACACCATATGAAATTTGAAATAAATACCAATCTAATTAATTAGTGGTACAATTTCAAGAGCAAGGGAGAAATTCAATCAGGGATGGAGCTGGTTGTGCGCTCACATCTGTGTCAGCTAAATGCTCAGGGCTGGAAACCCTGTTGTTTTCATTTGGCCACTGTCTGTGGTCAGCCCGTCCCGCAGGACAGGGAGGTACACGTTGGTGGAGGGACCCTCTGAGCGATGGAGATGTGGGTGCTGGGGAGCAGCACATGCTGCAGGGCCAGGAATGGGTGCAGGCCTCCAGCTCTCAGCCATGTGCCTTAGCTGTAAGGTAACGTTTCCTCTCCTGCTCCAATTTGAGCTGTCCAGGTGTGCTTCGCTTCGATAAATAACCTCCTAATGTGGAAGGATTGCTATTTTGTCATTGTGCCAGAGATGAACAGGGCACCAAGATAATTCTGTAAACGGAGAGAAAAAAAGTAAGGCTACTGTGTGATCATAAAGTTAGGTGGCGGATTATTCTGCTAAAAATGTGTTCTACTCGGGAGCCTCCGGTGAAAGTGAAACTGTGGACAGATTATTTTAGTCATTCCATAGCAAAAATGTGATCTGACGGCTCTGTACTGCAAATTAATTGTATTTTCCTGATCTGTGACCTTCTGACATGACTGTAGCAGCTGTCACGCATCAAGCCCCCAGGGGACCGTGCTGGTGTTGGGGTGGCTGAGGGTGGGCAGCTGGAGGAAGGCTTTGCACTTTAACTCCTCCTCCGCAGTGAGAAGCAGCCGTGCAGCAATGGCTGCTCCAATCCCTTTCCTCATCTCCTCTGACCAGAGTATGGTCAGATACACGCGTGTGCAATCCTATAAATGCTGGAATCCCAGCAGCTGCGGTGGCCTTGGGATGGAGGTGCTGTGTATGAGCATGAAGCTGTTCTGTGGGGGATGCTTGTGGAGTTGCTGCATCTACTCTTGAGTGAAGCCAGCAGGGAGGGACGCTGGCACTTCTGGTGCAGAAAGCATTGGAGTCAAAATCTAATGGGCTAAACAGGAGGAATAAATCTGTGCTTGGTTTACTTCCAGCGCTGGTTCCCACAGGGATTATTTGAATGTGTGAATATGGCTGCCTGAATGTGTCTCCTTGTATGCCTGTGTTTTTGTTCCAGTTTGCTGTGTTTGAGGAGAGGAGGAGGATCTGGTGCATCAGAAGGACGGCGCAATGCGGAGCTTGGCTGCTGTAGGCAGGGAGGCCCTGGGCCGAGTGCTGGGGTTGGCCAGCTGGCCCTTTCATACACCAGTCCACAGGTCATCCTCGTTGGGGGGGACCCTGAGTTGCAGACCCACGTTTGCATCTTGCTACAGGCAGGGCCAGGGGAATGACAGTGGGAAGTCAAAAAAGTGCCATTTATTCACTGTTTTTCTAGGCAGTACCATACAACAAACAGGAGTCAAGTGATTTCACCTACCCAAAGCATGGCTGGTTTGTCAGGCCTGCTCAGGCTAGTTACCTTCATTACTGGAGTACTCATGAAGATTTTATTAAATATCTTTTTTTCTTAGATTTCTCTCTATGCTTTTTAAACCCGTGCAGTTAGTTTCAGCTCGATACACGAGCGGTTTCATAAGGTTTCAATAGCACATAGGAGGGCTTGCTAGCGGGAGCAATGGAGCGCTGTTAATCTTGGAGTGATATATTGCCTGTGTCAGAACGAACATCTGTACAACGGGGAAAAAAAAGTGTATGCACTTTGGAAACGGGAGCTAACGAAGTGAAATTAGGAGGCGAGAGCCCCAGCCATTGTGCAGGGATGAGTGCTGCCCTGCTGCGTGCTGCTTGTGGCTGCTGGCCTGGGCTGAGCACGGCTGAGCAGGCTGCCCTCAGCAGAGGTGCTGTAGCTATTCACACTGGGTTGCTTTCCACCAAACAACAACAAAAAAAAGAGCAGAAAAAAAAAAAGTAAAGGAGTAACTGTCTAGTAATGACCTGAGCTCTGCATTTTTCCCTTTCGTTCACCTCAGTGGTGTCTGCTGTTATGGCTTTCTACACGCAGTACAACTGAGGGTTTTTTTTAATGAGGTATCCTGCTACAGAACAAACCCTTGAGAGCGTCTGGAGGTGAAAACAAAACGTGGGATGCTGGTAGGCCAACCTAAAATAACTAAAATACAAATACTACAGTGACTTGGGGTTCTTATAACACTGTATGTACTTACTCTTTTCTTTTCATTTCCTCCCTGTGTGAAATAAAATCCTTCCTGGGTGGGGAATGACGAGGCCAGCTGCTCTCCCTGCCCCCTGCTGCCCTTGGCTCACATGCTGCAGGGATCGCAGCTGGGCAGAGCTCCTGAACCAGAGAGCATCCTGAACAGAGATAGTTCGTGGATTTCTAGTGGAGCTTGAAAGCTGAAGTCATGGCTTATGTATCCGATCTGCTGCTAAAACCTGAGAATTCCTTTGTGGCTCTGTCGCTAATACAGTAAATATAGGAGTAGGCAGAATTCCTGCTAGCAGCCTGCCAAGTGTTTATCTGCAGTTTCCCTGCATGTTTCCATGAGCTTCAGAGGAACTTGTTTGTGGTTCCAAACCCATTTAGTCATCAGTTCTTTTCATTTTCCTATTACTTCCTTTTTTTTAATCTGTTCTTTCTTATTTTTTATTTAAAAAAAAAACCAAAAACATAGGATAAAGTGTGCTCCCGTGCGATGTGTACTCCTAACACAGTCACCTTTATACCTTGCTGCAGCAACTAGAACTGTGGTTTATTTTACTTTAAAATTAAAGAAATGTGAAAACAACTCCCTAAATGTGCTTTTATTAATTTTAACGTTGTGAAGCAAAAAGCTGAAGCCAAGTGCTAGGTAACAGATGTTGTAAAAGCTCAGACCATGTCCTGTGTCAAGGCCTGGCTGTGTTCGAGTGATGTTACTTACGTCACCAATCTCTTCAGTGATCTAGGAAAAATGTGGATAGGTCACGTAATTAGGGACGTGGATTTTTGTTGTTGCAAAGCGGTCGTTAGGAATGGTTTGGGGCAAAAGTTGTCAGAGTAAAGCCAGAAGGCTGAGGAAGATCTGTGACATGTGGGAGGTGAAGCAGCAGCTCGTTGCTGTTGGTGGTGTCAGGATCTCCTCGCTTAATTCGGAGTGGGAAGCTCTGTGGGCCTTCTGGGACGGCTCACCCAGGCCACATTGCGGGATGCTGACCCTCGTTTCTTTAGCAGAAGTTTGGAAATGCAAGGCAGGCCGAGTGCCATTTTATTATAGGAGCATACAGTTTTTCAGGTTAACTTTGACGCACTCGCCGATGTCACAGAAGCTTTATTTGGGGCACCACTTACCCTTTAAAATAACCAGTCATCATTTCCTTGTTTTTACATCGTCATCCTTATATTATCATCCTTATATATCATCCTTATATATCATCCTTATATATCATCCTTATATATCATCCTTATATATCATCCTCTGTCATATAAAAGATTTTGTTTCCACGTTATCTTCCTTTCAGGAAATATCCCAGTATAACTCTGTGTGATTTCCCGCGTGTTCTAAAATTTACTGATGGAAGTTATGACATCATGAAGGTGGCAAAATGGTTTTAAAAATCTTTATGTCAATAATCATGAAATACGTTTTCCTGACTTCCATGCTCTGCCTTTAGCCACCGTTCAGGTTTGCAGCCAGGCTGGATGTGCCCTTCATCCACGCTTGTTTCCTTTCCTGGGCCTTTCTTATCAGACTGTTAAGCAACCATTTCTCATCTAGAGAAAATGCTGATTAATTTCTCTCTTTCCATATTTCTCTCATTCCTCTAAATTTTCCACAGTAAGCGCCTTTCCTAGAGACACAGACAGTTTTTTCTCATAATTTCTCCTCTATCCTTTCAGTGTGAAGTGAATCAGTATTGGGTAGAATCTCCTTCATCTCAGCTTTTCGCAGTAATTTTCTCTCATATTAGACCTGTGCTTAGCTGCTAGTGTTTGGAGGAAGCTTTTTTCCTTCATTTCTGATTTCCCTCATGATTGCTGAAGAAAAATGCAACGTTCCACCTCACTTTTCCTGTTTCTTGACTCCCTTTCACTCTTTCTTCAGTGTTTTCCACGAATGATTCCCAAGTCTTCAGGTCAAGTCCTGCTGCTGCCATCTTCTCCTTCCTGTGAGCTGATGGGAGGCGAAACACAGGAGAGCTTTGTCCAGCTTCATACAGGAGGAATCTCACTGCCTGGCAGTAAAGATGTGCGTGTGTGCACAGAGCTGGGCCTGCAGTGTCCTCTGCAAGAGCTTTATTTCTCCTGAGCTGCTGTTAGCTGCAGTCTCCATAACGCACTGCTCCAGGGCCAGCAGGAAGGGTTGCCTTCCCTTGCCCAAAGCAAATAATGGATCATGATGTAGCTTCTGTCTGCTCTCCAGGCACTGATCTCTCCCTTCTTACTCTTGTTATTTTCATCTGTATGGTGGGCAGTTGTCCTGTTGTTGTTTTTAGCTTTTCTGTCTTTCACAGCATTGTTTCTTAAGACTTTCTGCCTTTTTTTTTTATAGTCTTATCCATTTGGGAAGTATTTGCTCCCGTTTCTGCTTGGATTTAGTGTCCCCTGGTCACTTGCTTTTGTCATTAGCCATTTGTATGCACATTTTTATGCCGACTCTGGCATGATTTTTCTTCCTTAAAGTTCAGTTGACTTCTTGTGCCCCGTCACTGCCACAAACAAACCTCCTAGACGTAGTCTCATAACCTATTTAAGTATACCTCATAAAATTTATTATTCTAGCCTTGCTTGTAGCAATTACCTCTGCATTTTGTTTTCATTATATTGTTATTATTATTATTATTATTTAGCTGTAATGTTTGAGGACCTAAGTCTTCAGATGTCTGGTGCTAGATCGCTATGAGCTGAGGGCTGTTCTCCCGGTGAGTGCTTTGTTGAAGATATTGGCAGCGCTGGGCTCTGGTGACCTCACCCTGAAACGCGTTCCTTGCATTCTTTATGAGCAGAGCTCAGTACCTGTGCAAAACTGCACTGATTTCAGTAGAACTCACGTGTATCCTGTTGGCGAGGTAATGGATCGTATCTAACATCACTGTTAGGAAAATACGAATGGTGAAATCAGACCTAAAGGGCAAGGCAGGAAATCAGAAGGGCAGATGTGGCAGAATTGTAGGGCTGATAACTGGCTGTAGGCAAGTCTGCAACAAAGCCAGCAGGAGGCTGTGGGCAGCAAGTGCCCAAGGAAGGAATGGATTTCAGCAGGGCCTTTGACAGCGGCCCCACAATTTGCTGCGGGGCTTGGCCCAGCTCTGGGGCACTGCTGGAGCGGGACCAGGGGGACCCCAGCCTCAGCCGCACTGTGGTTCTGTGCCCTGCTGGATGCCTGCAGAGCTCCAGGGCTCTTGTGTTGGGTGGTTTGCCAGGGGGCTGTGAGAAGTACAAATGGAGTGTGGTACTTGAGAGCCTCATGTTATAAACCTGTGGTGTTAATGGTAATGCCACATAAGATCACTCAAGGAAACTGCGATTGTTCAGTCCGGAGCAGAGGAGACTCAGGGGAGACCTCATTGCTCCCTACAACTCTTGATGAGAGGTTGGGATAGGGCGTTTGGCCTCTGCTTCCAGGGAACAGCGATGGGACGGGAGGTGACGGCCTCACACTGTGCCAGGGAGGGGCAGGCTGGGTGCTGGGGGACATCTCTGCTCCAAAGAGCGCTCAGCACTGCACAGGCTGCACAGGGCTGGGGGTCACCGTCCCTGGGGGTGTTCCAGAGCCGTGGGGATGTGGCACTGAGGGACGTGGGCAGTGGGCATGGCGGGGGGGTGGGCTGGGGGTTGACTGGGGACTTGGAGGGGCTTTTCCAGCTGTAATGATTCCATGATTCTATGATCATGCTTTCCTGGTATACACTCCTAAGTCCTAATACTGTGCAGCCTTTAACACTGAATGAAACATTATCTGTGTTTTTTGTTCTTGGTTGACTTTTTTCCCTTACGTGTCTCAGTGTTCTTATAAACCCGTTAACATTTTGGCTTGTATACTGTTCTGTTACAAGGATCCAAGGAGAAACTACTCATCTTGATTTCTTTTTCACACTGCCCTTATTCACAGAGTAAAATCAGAGTGTTATCTTTGTGTGGTTCTTAAAATCTTGACATTACTGAAAAATAGATCTTTGAATGAGATACTAAATTATAGAAATCACAGTTGCTGTTACTTTGTCTAATATATATTATTAACAGTGACCAGTTTTAACCATTACATTTTATTATTAGTCACAGATTCAGCTTTCTTAAACTTCTAAACTGTTAACATCCAAACAGATTTCTTGGATATCCAAGCTTTGTGGTTAAATAGGAATATCTACCGCATATTGCAGCAAGCATCCTTTGGCAGTAAATACTATGCCAATGAGCTATACTGTATGCAAATCCTTGTTCTGAGTTCCTTTTATGAGATATGCCTCAGTGTAATTAGAATAATATAGAGCACAGTTGCTCTGTATTCTTTGCACAGAGGGTGGTGAGGCCCTGGCACTGCTGCCCAGAGCTGCGGGTGCCCCAGCCCTGGAGGTGCCTGAGGCCGTGGGTGGGCCCTGGGCAGCTGGAGCTGGTGGGGGCAGCCAGCCTAGGGCAGGGGTTGGAGCTCAGTAGGCTTTAGGTTCCCTTCCGACCGGCCATGCTGTGATTCTGTGCTTCTGTTCTGGGTATTCTCTCCCCGTGCACACGGAGCTACCTTCCCTCAGTGCTCTGCTCCCCCCGAGATCTGCCCGCAGTGCCGTGCTGCACCCTGCTGCTCGGACGTCGGAGCAGTGTGCATGTGCCCTCCTCCAAGTTCTTAGCAGCTTGGTAGCTCCTGAATAGACACCAAGGGACATATCTTCAAACTGGGCTTTAACCTCTGTCTATAAAACACACATTTACCTCTACTGAAAGACACTTTTATGTGCAAGTTGGGTAATTAAAAATTTAATCACCCTTTCCCAAGTGAAAACAGTATTTTCTGCACAGAAACAGAAGCAAAGTTTAGAGGCTTCATTCCAGGGAACTATGTGCAAGCTCAATCGAGTCTGAAATGACTCGTTTGCTTTAAAAATAACAGAATGAAAAATCCTTCACAAATGCGCTTTGCCAGCTATCCAGAAGGAAAGGAGCCAAGCAAATCACTGACCCGCAGAGCTGACCTTGTTTTATCCACTGGCATACGGACCTGTCTAGCATTTGATGGGCATGTTCCAGCTAGGACATCTTTTATTTCTGTAGAAATTATGATCTGCTTTTAAGCTCTCAGAATCATAATTGGATGATTTGAATTGCTGGAAACATCACTGGTATAACCTCCCCATTTTCTGATCTGTTAATGGAAGATGTGCATGGATTTGGGGTGAATGGGAGTGATGCCAGGACTGGGACAGTGAGCTGTGTCTCTCTCCTGGGGCTTGTGAGCAACATAGCTGGACTCGATCATCCTTATGGGTCCCTTCCAAATCGACATATCCTGTGATTCCATGATTATTCTGCTGGACATATAGATAAAACTGATCCATGTTGAATCATCGTTCATTAATTTCAAGCAACGGTATGGTGAACCTTCGAAGGAGTTGAAAGTTTTGCCTAAAAAGTAGTAGCATTGCTTTGTGCATGAGATTGCACATAAAACCCACACTGACCTGATACTTGTGAAAGATCTGTCTAAATAAAAGCAACTTCACCATATTGTCTCAGGTTGCAGAAATAGTCCAGTGGATAAAGCCAGGCACTGCGGCCTATGAAACAACCTGGTTTCAAGTATCCCACACATTCCCTGCAGCTTCTGTGACCAACCAAGATGACAGGAGAAGCTTCATTTTCCTCTGAAATATATTTCAGCCTTGAGGTGAACAATATCTCCAATTTCTTGTCTCTAAATGTGTCACCGTGTTCACCCAACTGGTCGTCCTAAGCTCAGCCTCCATTAAAGAAAGTGACTCCTACACGTGAGAAAACCTTTATTCCTTTTTGTCACCACAAAGCTCACTTCGGAAGCCAGCTGAAAAAATGGAACGTGTTCTGCTACAGGAAAAGTGTGCCCTGGAGGATTTTCCTATTGAGAAGAAAGGCTGCAATGGTCTGTTGAGCTAGCTCTAAAGCTGATTTACAGTGTCGTGGATGACAGAATATAGCCCAGAATCATGCATAGATCACTTGCTACATTCTTTTTTTCCAAAACCACCTTCTATGACTTCAGAAGATGATGGATAATGCCATGTGCCTGTGTAATTCAGACTTGCATGAAAATTAATGGAGTATCATGCTCTGACATTTTAGATCACTGTGGTATTACAAATGCTTACGGTTGCTCTAACTTTGCTGGTGCTTTTGTGTGAGTCAGTGCACCAATACCTATTATTCGTCTTAATTAAGAAGGATCTAAAGTTTTATGGAATTTTACATTTCTGGGTTTTGTGGGTTGGATTTTTTTAATAAACACCCTTATTGCGTAAGAAAATCTACCAGAAGCATGGCACAGCAAGGGGTGTAAGAGCAGGGAAATAAGTACTTTTTCTGTGATTTCATGCTGCAGAAGGTGCCAGCCCAGTTCCTGCTGATGGAACCGGAGCTCCTCGTAGCAGTGAATGGGCTGGGGGGAGGAGCTGGCTTCCCGTGCTCCCTCTGTGCCTGTGTTGCTCTTGTTTACGTTCGCTGGCAATAAACTCATGCTGGTATGATTCATATGAAATATACTTGTGGATAGATTACTTGTGGTGATTCTGATTTCCCACCGCTAACTGCCATAAATTAGCCCCAGGAAGATCAGTTTGTGCCGGAGGTTTCTGAGATCCACCTCCAGACGTGGGCTGACTCCTCTGCGGGTTCTCATGCGGTTCTGGTTTGGCCAGCTCTTTGCAGGCATTTCAGTACCTTGAAGGAAGGCCAAGTAGTCAGAAGGGCCTGGAGCCCCCAGGCTCTCTGTTGGGACCTCACGGTCACATCTGGGGACAGAAGGAAAGAAAGCTTTTCCATGGCCTCACAGGTGTCCCACTAAGGATGAGGGTTTGAAAGTAAACCTGTACAGGAGAGAACACCAAAGCAAAGACACTTAAAAGTGTCCCTATTGCAGAAAAATCTTCTGTTGACCAGAAGGACATTCAACAAAATGTATGTCTCCATAGGAAAGCAGGCTTTGCTACTGCTCAGAGCCACAATTCTTATTTTTCTGAATCTTATCCTGGTGAGGAATGGGACAAAATGAGAAACTTGGTTTCACTTGCTCATTTTACAGTTCTATTTTGTTTAGCAGCTTCTACTTGAAATTTTGGAACAGAACGGCTATTTTAAGACTTCTCTTTTTTTTCATGTAACAATGAAAACCGTTCATCTGAAAAAATAGAATTGGTTCCCCTCAACTGTGCGATTACTTGATTGTTTTCAGATAAACTCCATTCTGTTTGTGTGACATAATTAGTTTCCAAACTCACTGTGTAAAAAACTGCAAGTGAACTTTCTGCTAACGGGAGGCAGCGGCTTCTGGTTTTAAGGGCTAAGCTAGATTTTTCTCATAGGCTAGAACCCTTGTTAGGATCCTCCTTACAGATGCATCTGATTATTTTTTTTAATATTAAATGCTATATTAAGCAAATATTTCCTCTTGTATACCAGATAGTAATGTTCGACAGTGCTTCATACTGTATTGTTTCTATGATCATCTGAGATTGTAATGCTCTGCTTCAGTTCCTCACATTTTGATATCTGAAAGTGTAACATACTAATTTTGATAATGACTTCCCAATAGCTTGTATTTGGTTTACTTGGAAAGCCAAGGCTAGCAGTGCTGTGCTGTTTTTTGATGCCCATTGTATTACACTGCCCACAATGTTCTGTCTGCCGTTGAAGAGTCGCAATACCTAAAATAGAGCATTCATCGTACTGGTGCTTGCAGGAAGTACCATCCTCCTCTAATGAGCTCGGCTGTCCTTGGGAAAGTTCCGTTCCTAAAACAGCAGTGAGAGAATGAAAAAGAGCTTTTGCTGTTTTCCTCTTCAACCTTCCTTACTTTCTGCAAATGTATGACAAATGACACTGCAGTCAATGTAGCGTGCTGATAAGTACGGATCCCTTGCTCCAGAGGGCGGCTGTCACGAGGTCGGTTTTCTCTGCATTGTGCCACTGCTCTGGGATTTACAAGTTGTGAACAAACTGTATCAGGAAGTGCAAGGAAGTATTTCATGATCATTAGTAATCCACTTATATGTTGTAAGTAGTTGAGTATGTAAGAATGAGGCCCTGCCGCATTGACAAAGCTGATCCAATTTACGATGCTCTCCAGTGCTAACCATCTGTATTTATCACTTAATCCATAAGAGACATTTTTGTGGTATAAAACAAGTTGTCCGTGCATTGAAAATCATTGTGTTTGCAGCAGTGGTGTGCAAACGAGCTGCCCTTATTACATCCCGACTGGGAAGGGTGCAACATCATAGGGAAATAATTGCTCTCAAGCTCACAGTCTGGTTCACTTTTCATTTTAAGGGCTGTAAATCAGTGTGAGGCATTAGAAGGCAAACAGTTCATTCTGGGGAAAGAGTGGCTTTAAGTGGCTGAAGAGCTGGGCCCTTTGGAGCAGCTTGTGGAACGAGGTACCTCTTTGTGTGAGGCCCTGATCGCTAGGCACCGTGCTCCCAGGTGGAACCTGCCTCCAGGAAGGAGAGAACAGAACACTGGGATTACTTTCTCCAGATTCACACTTAAGATATCCAGAGGATACCTCAGCTCTGCCCAAAGCTTTTGAATGAAAACCGGCGAGGTGCTGGTGTCAGCCAGGTGCAGGCTCTGCTGGGCGAGGGCGGTGGGAGCTGCGTGTCAGGAAGGAACCTCGATTCTACGATTCTGTGGTTAAATGTTATTACGATAGTTTAGAACATTCTGATGCTTTGGGGATCTTGTGCAGGGTGTTAACGTTTGGCAGTGACTCTGAAATGAGCAATTTTCTTGCCATGCTTATGAAAGGCAATTAATGACAGTGTGGCCTATGGATCTCCAGCATGCTTGGTAGCTCCAGCGTGCTTCCTTACACACTGCTTTCATTGTCACAGTGCTTCTGCCTCAGAGAGCCTAGGTCACAGTGACAATATCATACAATTTAAGACTGATCACATCGTGCGCATGAAAAACAAGTGAAATTAAGGTGGTAAGGCCAACGTATTTTAGGCATTTCTTAACTTCAAAGTATATGATTTTCCAGCTTATTTTTAAATAGTTTTTTTTTTGCAGAGGACCCAATAGAAGGCCATTGTGCTGTGCACAATGGGAAAATAACGAAGGAGACTAGCCAAGAGCAATAGGCTGGTTTTCAAAGGCTTGCAAGTATGATTGTTACTGGGCCTATAAATATTGTTTAAAAGCCTTTTAGAAGACAGTTTTCCCCTAGGGGTGCTGTACAAAGCAACAGTGTTCTGTAGTAGAATGTCCTTAATACAAGGCTTTTAGATATTGGTACTTTCCTTAACGTCTTTATTCTAAAAATACTGAACAAGAACATTTCTGATGTATCCTTTTCTTCCCCTCTGAGATATCTTCTTGTCCTGGATCATGCCTAGCTGTGGATGTGGGTGGCTGGTACTGGCTATGTGTGCCATGCAGCTGCCAAGGGATGAGATTAAATCATGCTAGTGTGTAAATGAACAGCCTTCATTATTTAGTGAGTAGCTCCATTTCATAGGGAGATTTCTATATTTTTCTCTCGTTCCCAACTGCATTTTCAGTATCGGGGCTGTCTGGACTCAGTTTGTGGATGCTCAGGACACCTTCTCCTTCCCACATACATTCTTTTTTCTCCAAGCAGTTTGCTGAGCACCCTGCAGTTCTCTGGGGAGCCGCATCCTCCTTCCCAGAGGTTTGGTTGCCTGGAAACTGCAGCGGGGCAAATGGGGAATTTCAGTTCCAGAGGAAATTTTCTTTGGAACAAAACTGTAGAATTTCTTCCAAAATCACTGTTTGAGAAATGGTCAATTGAGCCATTTCATTCTGATTTAATCCAAATGTTTACCTTTGAGTTTATAAGAGGATATAGAATACTTAAATGAAAAGTTATTTTGATGTTCTATTCCAAAGTTTCAGTTGGATCTTCTTGAGTTTATCAAAAGACTTTTACAACTTGGAAAACAAGTATCTTGTAAGAACAGGTTTGTATGACAAACACATGGTTCCTTCATCATGACTAGGTCAGTCCTGTCTGTTTTTAATCCTTGCCCACCATTTATTCAACTGAGCCGTATGGCTGTGTTTCTTTCCTCTTTCTTTAGCATCAGAAAAGTATGGAAGTGGCACTGAGGGACGTGGTCGATGGGCACGGTGGGCATGGGCTTAGGGTGGCCCTGGGGATCTTAGAGGGCTTTTCCAAACTCTACTGAGCTCAAGGTGGTCCTGGGTTACGAGAGAATCTTCTTTTTCCCCTTGACCTTCTGATCTGCTTCCTTCATATCTGCTTACAACTTCGAGTGAGGAGGAGTAGAACAAAGTTTGGCAATTCTTTTGTATTCTGCTGGCGCTGATATTAAATAGTGATGAAAAGTCTATTTGGAGTTCCTGAAAATTAATTCTGGAGAACTTTTCATAAGATGCAGAATGCCTCCTGGTACCTTTATTGAGTCAGATAGTTTCATTCTAAATTGTCTTATTGGCTCATTTGTTTATAGCAGGTTTGTTTGTTATTTTTCTATTTCTATTGCATTACTAGAAGGATGTCAATACAATTTATCTTTCAGTATCAAATATCTATTGTAATAACTTCTATCCATTGTGATCCATGGTAAATTTCAAGATATCAGAGCAGACCGCGTGTAAAGATAAGTTTGCTTTCATGAGATGATCAGCCTTTCATAAAAGAGCTACGACTGTGTTAGCTGACTGGCAGCCAGAAGCTCCCAGTTTGGAGGCATCACTTGGCCCTTCTTCTTTTCATTTTTCAGTTTCTTTCATTTCACTTCATGCATTTTGAAGTTAACTGGTTAGGCTGGGCCTATGTTAAGTGTAGAAAGTGTAAATTAAAAGATAGGCAGCTTGGAGCACAAGCACTGCTGTAATGATTTCATTCAAAGCAGTCTTCTCAAAGGAAGTGCTGACCTACTTGCTTTAAACTGGGCCCTCTTTGACCGTACTTAATTAAAGTTCACTCTTTCTTTTCCTTTTTAAGGAACCCGCTACATAGAAAAACTATTGTGAATCAAAATGGTCACCACCTAGAAGTCTCCAGCGACGAGTGACTAGTAAGTAGATGCTCAGTTTCTTCTTGATAAATATCAGCGTTCATGGAATCGGAGCTGTTTAATGGATGCACATGCATGGACTGACTCTGAAAGGGTGCCAAGCAGCAGTCATTAGATTTTCATCCTAATGCCTGAACAAAAAGGGGAAAAAGAATCATTTGAATGGATTAACTGACTGTATAGTGTGAAGAGAGCTAAATTGCAAGTTCTTTAACACTCCCCCATTCATTTTAAAACAAGTGTTGCTTTTAGTTATTTCAGCTGAAATCTGCTGAAACAAATGGTGCTGGTACAGATGTACACGAGTGCAGCTGAGGGCAGGTCCCAGCTCTACGGTGGTCATCGTCTGAGGGCTCAGATATTGGGGCGTGCTCCCTTCTCGAGGCAGAAATACAATTGTCTTTACAGTCAGAAGTGTACCGGAGCAGCTTTAAAATGTCAGTAGAATCTCACTTGTCAATGAATTGTTTCCATCTTGAAATTGAAGGTTTTGTCTCATTTAATAAGTTGTAAAACTACTTGAAAAGGTTATATTGGAATTAATAAAAATTGAAGCAAACAGTGGTAGCAATATCAATGCTTCCGAAGGGTTTGCTGTATTCTTGTTGTTAATGGCATTTTGAACAGCAGGACAAGAGATTGCTTGCAAAGCAGGCACTCAAACAGAAGTGAATAAGTACAAAAGGGAGAGTAAGCAACATGCAGCACTATTGGAACAACATCTCCATAGTCTCTGTCGCTTCTTTCTGGTAAGAGTAGCTTTTTTTTTTTTCTTTAAAATATTACTTCTTTCTTCTAAAATGTGATCTATATACTGGTAGGATTATATCAGTAGAAACTGGAGCCTCTCTTTTAGTTCTCTTTAGCCTCATTCTATAGGCTTTCCATTTTGCCACGTTTTACTATCTGTGAAAATCCGCCCAAATGCATCTGGAAAATATCCGTAGTTCAAACCTCCAAACTGCATGGTGAATGGAATCCTCTGAGAAAATCCGCTTGCATCTTATATTCTTGCAAAAACTTGATAAAGAACCAGGAACAGGTGTCAAAATAAGTCAAGCACTTAGAACACTGCAGACCTCTGTCTGTGCTTTGGCATGTGAGCAGTGAATCAAGGCAAAGGCCGTCACCAAAAGCAGACCCGGGATTTCCAATAACAATGCTATTTTAGCCACTGGGATTACATAGCTGGTTTGCCTCCAGCTCTTCTTCAGGATTCAAAACCCGTTTCCTGAAGTAGGATCACATGTGATTTTCTTCATAAAATTAGTTCAGTAGCACAGATCTGTAAATGTATTTATATTAATGTAATAGATATGACTCTCCAGCAGTGGAAATCAATATGTCACCTTCAGTTAAGGAATTTTTTCTTATTTACAGAAGAGAAGATAATCATGTTATGCTCAAGAGCTGTAACTAGGGTTGGCCTTGCAGAATGAGGCACTTGCTGTAGTGTTTTAAAAGTAAAGAAGTTCTTAGAGTGCTGTGGCTTGCACAGTGCAAGGGGCAGGCCGGGTGCTGCCTGTTACAACTAGGCAGTTGTAGGAGTTGTAGGAGTATCACATCTCTCTTCCATTCCGTGCTAGTCCTTGTACATCTGTTGCATTGCTTTGCACGTGCAGTCCTTGTACATCCTTTGCATTGCCTTGCACGTGCAAAAGGTGATTATAAGCAAAAAGTTCAAAGCTGCTCTGAACAAATACTCAGCTCTGTGTCAGGACAAAGGGCTCTACTGAGTTGTGCTTTATCAAAATGATGTCATGGTATCAGTACATCTGCCAAGTTGCTCTGGCATGTAGGAGTTTTGATATAAATTATTATATGATGTACACAGTTTGTTAGAAGTGTATGTTATATACTATATATATTATAATTGAAAGCATACCCAAACTGCAATAGTATATGTAGCAAAAATGCTAAGTCGCAGCCTGAAGCAGTGATGGAGCACCTGGTGGGAAGGCAGGGCCAGCCCGGGGGAGCTCAGCTGCATGCAATGCAGTGCACCTGAGTCACCAGAAGGGATGGAGCCAGGATGCTTCCCTTCCCAGACCTCATTGAAGGGTTGGCGGTGGAGGTGGGAGCACCTTGCTGGAGATCCCTGTGTATCTGAGGTCTTCTAAAGGTAGGCAGATTCTTTCCTTTGTTTCTGTAGCCACAGCTGCCACATTTGAGCATATCCTCACTTGCTGCAGCCTAGGACTTTGCTACAACACTGCTATTGCTGTGCTTTCCATTGCATTACAGCGTTACAGTATATTAAACAATTAGGTATATATCCATGATCACTTTTTCTGTAATTACTGAATATATTTTGATTGATTTCAATTAACTCATTTAAAATTTGGAAAAGACAAATGGAAAAAAATTACATCGCAAGCTTCAAACAGCTACAAAATGCCTGTCCCTGAGCTGTAAGGGTTCTCTCCTACAAAACCTTGTATTATAATTATGAGGCATAGGGACTGAAACTCAAGATTTTCAACTAGCTCTTACTTAGCTTTGATAATGCTACTTAATTAGCATAAACTTTACTGGGAATGCATTTTTGTTTGCTTTTACCATCACACCGGTTGCCTTTCTATTGTTAAATTGTGGAGCCATCATCTTAGGAGATCTAAGTTCCCGATAAATAAACGTAGTGACGTCAATTTAGGCCAGCTGAGAGCCTGGTCATTTTTATGGTGTAGACACCAATGGAAACAAGTGAAATTTCACCTGATCATTAGAAAGCACTTTTACTATGAGGATTGTTGAGCCCTGGAACAGATGAAGCAAAGCTCTAGGCCTTAAAGTTTCATCTTTGCAGTTACTCAGATGGAGAGGCACGGTCTTGGCAGGGCTTTGGACCAGGGGTCCCCTCCAACCACGACCATTCAGTGGCTCTGACCCCTGTCAGCTTTTCCCTCCTTTCACTTTGGTTATGAATTTAACTTCCCTAGGTTGGAAATGCACAGGAAAGAAACCTGTAGTGAGGAGGCATGAAACTGCTGAGAAATAAGACAATTTTCTGGCAAAAAGTGCCAGTGGCAATTGAAATCAGAAGGCTTCTGTCAATTTGAAAGGTGTTCTAAAGGTATTGAAGGGCTGATGCCATTTTAAAGTTCACTGTTTCATTCACTGTGTGTAACTTTCACAACTCTGAATATCCAAAAAGACAGGGCAATGTTCCTTTAAAAAATACTTTTGGGTTATTTAAGATCTAGGAGACTAGTCAGAGATTCCAGTTTTACCTCTGCTGTGGATTTATGTAGGTTATCTGTCTCCATGTTATAATAATGCCTTTTAAATAATGGCATTATCTCGCTAAGTGATTTTGAGATGTTTTCTGCATAAGCAACTCTCTCTCCCAGGAGCACTGTCTGTGTCTCATGCAACACATGAAGAGACAAACATCACGGAACTGTGCTATCTGTTGAATGTAGAGCAGTGCTGGAGAGCTGAAAAGTCGGTATTTGTTGCCCTTCTCACAGCTAAAGCATTTGGAATTGCATTTCAGCAGTGGCTTTTAGCACTGCTGGCAGTCAGGGCGATCACTGTTGGGAAATCCATAGTGAACATGCCAGTATCACCAAACCATTCGTTCTGCTCATCCTCATGATGAAATAACGAGTAAAGCAGTAATGGCAGGGGACCTCATCCGTGGGCACGCTGTGCTGAATTTCTTGGTTTGGCGAAGCAGATCCTGGTAGGTTCCAGCTGCTTTATTTTTGCTGCTGTAGAGACACAGGAGAGTCTTGCTAGGAGAAGGGTGCGTCATCACAGAAATTAATGTGCAGGTGCTCAGGATTATGAAGGCTGTCAATCAGGACTGTTTAAAAATACTCGTACATCTTTCTGGAAAAAGTGAAGTGATGTCAGTCCTCTGCCTTTAGATCAACACACCCAAACTCCATCTCCTGAAGCATTAACGAGAGCATTTCCAGCCCAAGAAAGTGAGTTAATCAGACCCACTCGTGCTGCTGGCAGTTAGCAGCGCTTCCATCCCTTCTCACCAGGAGCTTTCTGTCTGTCTCCAGGAGAGCAGAGTTCCATGCGCGCTTTTGAGAAAATTCCTGAAGCTGTCAAAACTTGCAGTTGAACAGCTAATTCTGAAGTGCAAGTGTTTTACCTAAATTATTCAGAAAATGTCAGAATTTAATTAAAAAAAAAAAGAAGCTTTGAAATGCTTTAATTTCTACTTCAATTACTTGATTACTTGTCAGTAAAAGTTCAAAATAACATTGGATGTCATTTGACATTATTTGGCACAGCATATGGATGTTTATATGTATGAACGTCAAAATATTGTCTTTGTTTCATTTTATTTTATTTTAATCCAGTACAAATGGATGCGATTTGCCTCATTTATTTGGTCCAAGTTTCTTCTGTTTGTGTCGCAATGAAACATCTCGGCGATTTGGATCAGGAAATATTAGACACCTTGTGAGTGAATTGAGGAGCAGCTACTTCCAGTCATCTAGAAATGTTATCGCAGTCTAACACATGGGTGTTGAAAACAGCTGCTCCTCTAATTAGTTCACTGAGTATTTCATTTTTTTTACATGACTGGAAAGGATAAGACATGCCATACGTGCGCCATCACAACTGATACAACGGGAAGTCACATGAAATGTGCTAAATGCATTTTTACACAAAGGTTTGCTTCTGAAATTGGAACTTTGGAAATTCATTTTGCAACAGTGACTTCATACAGTGTCTTCAAAGAATTGGAGCAAGAAGTTTTGAATGGGGATAAATCTAATGTTCTGTGTGCTGACTTTCATGAAACTTAATGGCATCTGAGATGTTAGTTAATGCTATCTCTGAGTTTCTTGAGTGCAGTGTTATATGTATTACTTTTGTCACTTCATGGGAATGCAGATACTTGCATGCCAGCATTTTCTGTAACATACCAAATGTTCCTAACACTGTTGCTGAAATAATCAATTTCAGATTAGCTCATGAGAAGTTTTATTTTTTGTTCTATCGTAGCAGTAAAAGATCAATTGCATTTATCCAGAAATCAGTGGCAGGCAGCTTTGTCTTTGGTTCTTCTCTTTCCCTTATGAAAGAAACAGGTTTTGTGAAACTTGTCACTTATGTTTCTTTGAAGACAAGGGAGCTTCTGTGTGTCCTTACACTGGGAATTCACATGTCACAGGATTGAGCTGGAGAATTCCATAAGACTGTAGAGTCACCGAGTGGCTGAGGTTGGCGGTGCCCTCCTGGTGCTGCTCGCAGCACCCGGTGCTGACACAGGCACCCAGCTCAGGAGGAGGAGTCTGAGCAGCCCCGTGGCAGAGACAGCAGCATCTGTGAGCATCCCGCGGCAGGGTTCAACCACCCTCACATTAAAATAGTGTTTGCTTTGTTCAGGTGGAAGTTCAGGTACAGTACTGCAGCTTACCCAGGCAAGCCAACAGATTGGACACCTGTGATTTAAAAGTGCAGTCCAAAGTATATGTTCGTGTACTTCTGAGAGGAAATGTTTACATGCAAAATTCAAACCTTGATTTCATCTGAGTGTTAAGAGCTGAGACTTTGGTTGTGAGTCATCTTTAGTCATTGCAGAGTCTGACATTTCTGTTTGGAAAGGGCAATGCTGTACGCTCAGGCGGAGGAGTCTGGCTGATTTAAATGTTTTATTGACTGGCGGAATGGTTCGGGAATGGAGGAGAGGAGGAAGTGAACATCCTCTGATTGCCTCCTCCTTTATCTTTGTTTAACATCATGAACTTCTGAGGTGATGCTCGGTGCCAGGCTGGTGCGTTCCCTCTAGAATCAGCTCCTCTCGTAACACGTGCACTTTGCATGCAGATAGGACACTTGGGTACAAACGCAACAGGCTTAGAAGGTCCCAATGCTGCAGGTTCAAATTTACCTGCTGTCAGTGCGTGTAAAATAGATAAAATTGCAAAATATCCCAAGTTGGAAGGCATCCATAGGGATCAAATGGTCACTGAGCCCAAATCCTGGCTCCCAATATTTGGAGCTGTTTTCTTCATGAGATGTTTGGGAGCCATGGCACATTCTTTTTACATGTTTCAGACGATCTCTCAACAAGCTTTTGAATTTCAGATGTGTCTGTAAGCTGATGATTCTTTTTAGGAAAATTTCCTGACAGAAAGAAAGTAACTCAAGAAAATTTCAAGAAACAACTTGTTCTAAAGCAGCACGAGCTTCCTTCTCCATCAGGCTGACATCTATGATAATCATCTTCTAAATCCAGAAGACAGGTTCTTTGTCTGCTAAATAATATCTTTTTTTCTGTCATAGAAAGTTACAAAATGAAATCACTTTGTTGTAGCTCGGTGTGTCAGAAATTAAGATTCACAAATGGCAAATTCAGCACCTTCCAACCTGGTCTCCAGAAGCTTTCAAGCTCTACAGACCTCTCTGACACCTGTGTGCCCTGGAGATCTCCCTTCACGGTGGCTGTTCCCCAGCCTTCACTGACGAAGTGTCACCCATTTGTGCACAGAACATTATCTACGCATTGAGTTATAACACTTCTCTCATGACACTCTTTTTCCACAAAATCCCTTTCAGTAATACAGTAAATATCAAATGTCATGGGAGTTTTCTGGTTAAAATTACTCAAGCAGTTATTTTTGAACCTCCCATGCTGTTTGCCTAATGCCAGGACATGGACTGATACCTAATGGGTTGCAGATTGCAGCTAACGGAAGGAGATGTACCAGCATGTTGCTTTGTGTCTCCCAGCCCTGTCATTTGGGTTTTGTCTCTTTGCTTGCCTGTGCCATGAAATGAGGTTGCAATGCTTTTGGAATGGGGACTAAGATCCACAATTTTTGACTGGCTCCATTTGTCCGAGACCTCGGAGTGTCCCCTGGAGGTGCAGGGCAGGTACAGTGCTTTCTGCAGTGTTTGAACGTTAGGACATAAAGAGAGGAACACCAGTTCCTTGTCTCTGTTTTTATCACAAATTGAAGTCACAGGTGCAAATGCTGTCCTGCTACTTTTGTTAGTTTTATAGATATCTCTAGCTTAAAAAAAAAGACCTTCAAACATTTTATGATAAAGAAGTCAGTCCAGGTGTATAAACAGAAATGTCTCTTTGGTAGGATTTAGTGAACACAGCTATACTTGCTCTTTCATTTATGCCTGCCAATTTAAGGTAACCTAAGGGACTTAATTGGAGCTGGTCCTTTGATACACTGAGCACCGAGATCTGGATGTGGTCAGTAGATGAGAGAGATAATAAGGAAAAGACTTGCTGAAGTTTATCACTGGTCTCCTGCTTCACGGCAGTTCTTAGCTTCAACCTGGAGACAGGACTAATTAGTGATCCATGTCTGTTTTGATAGGAATAAAACAAATGGATTAATGTGCTAGAGATTACTTCGAGCAAAAAGAAGCAAGAGTTTAATTAGAAGATTCTGACAATTTTTCAATTTTATTTAAATAGAGCTAACTTAATAGCTTTCATCAAAACATCTCTCGACTGATAAAAATAAATGCTTTTGCTGAGAATGGAGCAGAAGGTACATCTGAATGCACTCAAGAAAGGTGAAGTAATTTAATGAAGAGAATGTCACTGAGTATGTTGAGGAGGCACAGATCTCAGATTCACATTTTCTTACTTAATGAAATTTTTTGAACTGTAGAATATCAACCTACTAAGCAAGTACGTTTCCCTTGTTCAGATTTTTAATGTTGAAAAAATTTTAAATTAAAAGCAATTCTGGTTGGATTTTGGCAGCTGCCAATAGCAAACAACCTGAATTCCAAAATAGTGTCTTGCATAGTCAGCTGGCAATGAGCAGGCTGGAAGCTGTGCACAACAAACCACAGAATTGTAGAAATGTATGGAGGGACTAAATTTCATAACTAGGAAGTTTCCTGACATTGAGCAGGCAACAAACACATTTAGGAATAGTATTTATGTATATTCAGTATTCTACAAGACACCATAAGCACACTGTCTTTCTAGGCCAGGTGAGCCCTCGGATCATAGAATCATAGAATGGTTTGGGTTGGAAGGGACCTTTAAGATCATCTAGTCCCACCACCCCGCTATAGGCAGGGACACCTCCCACTAGACCAGGTTGCTCAAAGACCCATGATATATACGACTTCATTTTGGTGATAGCAAAACTATTCGTGCATCACTTCTTAATAGCTGTATTTATGTTTTTATTAAGGCAAGAGAAAAATTCTGTTTAAGTGTTTTAGAGTGTTTGTTTCATTTATACCACAGACAGATATTAAAAAAAAAAGAAAAAATTCCCCAAGGACTAATGTTTTTGTTGTCTTTTAAGTTTCTATTACTACTTCTGAATTTCCTTCTCCTGTTAGATCTGTGTCAATTCTACCAAGTTCATACCTACAAAGAGCATTTTGGCAAAGGAATGAGTAGGTATAAATGGCCTCTGAATAATTTTAAACCAGTTATTATCAGTGGTCTGAATCTTAGGAAAAGTTAAATTCTTGGAGAGCGTTTCAGTAGGACTCACCAGAAGGAAGAAACCTGTTGACCAGAGACGGGGTAGAAGAGTTTGGGTAAGAAACTACAGATGTGGTTTTAATCCAGAGTAGGGTGTCATAGAGCACCAGAGAAGCTCCTTCCCATCCTAGACTCCTCTGCCTCTGTTTTTATTCTTTAGGAGCAGTAGCATAGACTGTTAGGATGTTGTTCATCTTTCTGATACCATCTGTTTTCCTTGGTGGGAGGGAGAAATGGGATACATTCCAAGCTGTTCCAAATGTTTTTTTTTTCCCCTCATTCAGGCTGAGATTCAGATGTTCATGTTCAGTTTCTGATGCGGTTCAGTGGCACTTACAGTACTGTACTGTGGGCAGTCCTGGTCCATATGTCACTTGACCCAGCAAAACTGTAATCACCTCTATAGAGACAGAGAGGTCTGTGGTACTTGCTATGAGATCAGAGTGCTGAGGTCTGTCAGTGAAGCTATCATTGCATCCCTTTGCAATTTACAATTTGCTTGCTCTTCTGTATTGACTCAATCCTTTCCCGCTTGGCTTTTGTTCCTGTTCCCTATTACCATTAGCTGTTCCTGCATGTCTTCTCTCTAATCATCTTGACTGCTGCTGATTGTTCATGAGTGTCCAGATGCTCTCATGTCCCACTCCAAATTCTCTTACTTTCTCCTGCATTAAAATAATGGGCACTAGCTGAATCTTGCAGCCATCACTGTCTGTCCTCTTTTTCAACTCAGTGTACTTTTTACAACAGGCACCTGGCAACTTGAGCGAAGTTATATTGTTGTTCCATGATTTCTGTCTGCAGTTACACGCCATCAAATTGGTGAACCTCTCAAGAGTCTGAGAAGCTGGTGCTGAAGCTGAAGCCTGGAAAGTGCTCCTCGATATTTTTTTGCTGGATTGTGCGATGTCTGCTGCAGAAGAGTTTTCTGCAAGTCCCTCTCTTGCATGACAACACTGTGTGAAACTGTCATAACCAGTACAGCTGAGAGTTGGAAAACAGTGAGTATATTGAAAAACCTTGCAGCAATTACAGTTAAATGCTGTTCTTCACAGGCGTAGCCACTCAATCTATAAGCAATAACAACTCTGTTGGTGTTCCCCTATGTCTTGTGGCAGTAGTTACCTTTTAACTTTGCTTACCAGTCAATAGATAGAAATAGATACCTAGATTATTATGAAAATTGTTTTGTTTCTTTTAAGCCAAGTCTCAATAGGATGGGTTTGGCCCTTTTTAAGGCTATGAAGGGGATGAATATTTTTTATTTCGGCATTATGGAACTCAACAAAAAAATGTACTTGACTGATCTTAGCACAATCGCCTCTGAGTTAGAGTAAATTTAGTAAATTAGTAAATGCGTGATCTCTAATTTGTTTTCTGTATGTGCGGTGTTGTTTGGTGATCAGCCAACACTGAGGTCTGTGATGTGTATTGCTCAGTGTACAGTTTGTAAAGTTGTGGTTTTTCTGTGGACATCCGCATCCATACAGCAGCCCTTTCCATTGCTTTCTGTGAGTCACATGAAGGTAAGCCATATAGAGACCAAAGCAACAAAGCACATTTCAGCTGCTGTGTGTAGCACAAGTGTGTTATAAATCTCTCAGTATAACATAGCATTGAAGTGTTTTGATGGGTCAGGCAATAGCAAGGGAAGAATGCTGAATGCAAAAGGATGCTTGAGTGTGTGTTGTGGACCGTGTCCTTCTACGCTGCTCATGTAAAGAAAGTCGTAAAACTCAGAATGTTCACAGTTACCAGTAGAAATGCTGCTGGAATAACTTGGAATCAACTGCTGACGTCATAAACTATCAAGATTGAATTTATAAAACTTTCAAGATAATCCTTGCTTGCATTGTAAAAGTGACAGATAGGGATTATTCAGTTTGCTTGTGGAAATATCAAATACTACATTGATGCATGTCAGGAAAACTTGTTATATAAAATGCATCTGCTTGTGTGTTGTATTCTGAAGCTGATTAAATGGTAGTATTGGCTGTCTCTGTAAGAATTAACCTGTACTTTTTAAAATGGGAAAGGGGTGTGCTTTAACATCTTTACAAATAGTGTGTGAACTTTATGGCATAGCTGCTGTTCAGTCTGATCTGGGAACGTTGTTTCAGTTTTGATTGGCATTAGTGTAGTACCTACTTCAGAGAACTTCTTGTCCGGGGTTGTAGTTGTCCAAATGATTTTGATAGCTAGAGACATGCCTATTAAAATATCTTAGTGTTGCTAATTCAATCAGGGGTGACAAATTCCATGTTTCACTTCTCTTTGTCTTACAACAACTTGCCTCTAGGTCATGTTTCTGCTCCTTCCTAGACTTACTGTCACCGGAGCAGATTGTACAATAGAAGCTGTATGCCTATTTATAAATTGCTGCCAAAAAGCTATCACTGTTCTTACACAGCTAAGACTTACTTTGGAAGGTGTGTGGATGCCAACATTTTGCTTAGTGCTTTGTCCACATTTTTTTTTTTTAACTCTTGTTTCAGGCTGTGAGAAATTTCTTTGGACTTCTGTCTCTCCTTGTGCTTGCTCAGGGGAGGTATCTTAGCTCTCAAAGAACGTCTGCTCACCTAACTGAGCTGAGACAAGGGAGGACCTTGTGTTTTGTAAGTGAGCAGTTAGCAATTAAGACCACCAGACAAAGGCATGGGTAATACTAAGGAAAAAACGAAGACGTCCATTGTTGCTGAATGGAGAGAATGCACCCAAATGCTTGAATCTTCCAGTGCTGGTCCATTCACACCTGCAATTTTGGATGGAACCCTACATTAAGAATCAAACCCATGTATTTCTTGAGTGAAACAACTTGGTACAGTTCTGGTTGATTCCAGTTTACAGTGAAAGCAATAAAATTCTCTTTAGAATGTTATTGCTAAGATTGCATAATTGGGTATTAAAGTTCTGATTATACTTTACAAACTCCAGGACTTCGTTAAAAACCTGACGTTCCAATGTACTGAATTTCAGAGTTTGACAGCTCAGCTGTGAGAATTTTTTTAGAGAACATTTGTAGCAGAAGAACAGCATGTTAATTGACTAAAAAAAACTGGGACAGATTAATCATGGGAGGGAATACGACACCTAAACGAGTGTAGTTCTAGAGCCCTCTGCTGATGGAAGCCCTTAGAAATGCAGGGTTATCCCAATGCCCTGCTTTGAGCAGCCTGAGTTATTATTCCCACGTGTTGGGGTGAAATACATTGCACACGAAGGTGGCTTCCCCCAGCACCGACCAGGAGAGGAGCCTGGAGGAATGGATTGCTCCTGAGCTTGGACTTCCTTCTGGCTGAAGATGGGGAAAGATGACAGCTTCCTCGTGCCAGCAGCTGTGCCTCCTGGCATAGTGCTAGCATGTGGGTTTTGCAAGGATATCAAATTCAGCAGCGGCTGTGATGGCATTCTGCAAAAGATTACCAAAAAATGGCTGAGTGCTATTGATTCATCTGTTGGTAGAGAGAATAGACACAAGCTGGAAAATGAATGAACAGAATATAAGCTAACAGCCTATAGCTGCCTCTGAATATTCCAGTTTGGTTTTACAATGTTATTGTGGTTAAACAGGAACCTTTCACAGCTCGGCATGCCCTACTGCCTGAAGTGACTGTAGTGGCTGTGCTACAGGAGGATGGAACAAACCAGATAGCTTTGCTTTCCAGCATACCCCTAAATGCAGAACCATAGAACCTTAAGGTTGGAAAAGATCTCCGAGCTCTCCCAGCCCACCCCGCCATGCCCACTGCCCACATCCCTCAGTGCCACATCCCCACGGCTCTGGAACACCCCCAGGGACGGTGACCATTCTTTATGGACTTGCCCTTACCCCAGCTGCATGGTCAACCAGAATTTCCAGGTGATCTGGTGCCTAAAATAGGAACCTGAGCATTGTTGGCAGTATTTCAAGAGGGGCTGTTTTAAGCTGGGAGGGATTCCAATGTGCTGAGGGTTATTGCAGGGGAAGGCTCCCCTTCCCATGATGGGAGAGGTCAGTTTGGTGTGACTGGGGGGCTTCTCTGAACTCAGCTCAGGATGGTGGGGCAGCTGAGAGCGGCAAAACACTTAAACAACAAGCGGAGCAAACTGAAATGCACTGAAGTGTGAAAACCTGGCCCATTGGGAGGGAGAATGTGCCACCCACTATCTTCCTTGGGGAAGTGAAGGCAAATAGTAAGTAAACACAAACAGGGAATGATTAAGTTTCTTGTGGTGGCCTTTCTTCAGTATTCTTTCTATGTGCTCAATAACCTGTGAAATATCAGTAAATAATTATGCACGTTTGCCACGGCATAATTAACTTCTTCCAGGAGTCTTGTACCTTTTTTGCATTGGCTTGCAGCTTTTCTTCTTCTGCAGTGCTTCTTGTTACACCTTCCTTCAGCGTCCTACTTTAGTGTCCTTCCCGCCCCAGGATTTGAACTTTGTAAGATTCTGATGAGTGTGGCTGGACAGAGGATGCTCTGTGCAGATACTTCCTATGAATCTGCCCGAGGGAGCCATAGTTCTGTTGTTACATCACAAAGTCCTTCCTGAAATGAAAGTAGCTTTTTTTTTGAGATGTATGTATTTTAAACTATGAAGATGGACTAAGCAGCTGCCCTGAGTTCTGGAGGTATTTGATTGAGGGTATTTTTGTTCGCTACATCACAGCTTCAGGGTAATGCTGGGACTAATTAGTGTTGAGGGGAGAGGGCACAGTGCAGATTTAATTACTTGATTCTGCCTAAAAATACGCGAGAGAGAACTGTGGCAGCTACATGCATTGGAATCCAGAGGAGCTGTGTTGGGTATTGGTAGGCAGTGAGGTATTTACAGAGATGGATGTCTGTGTGGATGACACGCTGGATTCTCATACTCGAGTAACCGATTTTCATGGGTACTTGTGAGAATTACGTTTTTAAGATTGCCTTTGCGCTCTCATTTTGAAATAGCGGCTTTTGCATTTTGTTAATCTGATTTGTGAACATACACACAAGCATATTGCAACACAGATGTGCAGCATTAGCGGTTATGGTGAGGCAAATGGGGAGCAATTAAGAAAATTTGAATCCGCAACTGCGAAGGAGGATAGAAGAATGAAACTCGAACTGATGGGCAATGAAAGGTTTTATTTTCATTGGGGGAAAATTTAACATGTGTAGAGAGAAGGGAGAGTAAGGAAGGGGGGAGAGCTTTTAGTTGCAATGAGCGGTGTTAGAAAGGTGTTTGGGAACCAATTTTTGTTTGTGCAATGAAGTTGGAGGATTTGAACACTTATGTAGGAACTCCTAGAAAAGAGAATAATTATGCAGTAAAGAGAGTGCGGTTGTTGGAAACGGTGGTTGTGCGCTGTAGGGCAGAGCTTAGAGAGAGATGTGGGGCACTGGGGAGGGGAAGCTGTGGGATGCAGGCCAGGGCGGGTTCAGAGGTCAGACCTGTGCTTGAGATCAGAAGGGCAGAGGGGGATTTCTGAGGAAGAGGGAGTTGAGAGCTGTACGGAGATCAGAAGGGAACGGGGCAGGTGAGAAGTTACTGCTGCTGGAGGAGTGGAAGACCCGAAAAGGCTAAAGATCTAGATAGGCTTGGGGAACTGGTGATGTGAAATATAGAAGGTGTTTCTGGAAGAAAGAACAGAAAGATAAGGGGAAAAGGCAGTATTTGTGGCACTGACTCACATGGAAAGTGGAGGAGGTGGGCTGGGTGATGGCGAGGTGAAGTCCAAACACCTCCTGTGCAAGGTGAGCGTGGTGGGAAAGGTGCTCAGGGACCAAACCAGCCCTGCATGGGCTGTAGCTGGCAAAAGTCTGGATGGTGGTGCAAAAGCTGGTTTTGTTCTGATGTGGAGCTGGGGCATGGTCTGCGTCCTCAATGGCTGTGGGCTGCAGGTCAGGCCAAATGTGATGAGAACACAAGGAATGGCAGGAGCATTCCTGGGGCGTGGCGATGTAAGGGACAGAAGGTGGAGTTTCAGTGATGGAGAAGCTTGGCAATAAAAAAAAAAAGAGAAAAAAAGCTGTTTTTCAGATAGGAAAAGGTTTTTGAGAAAGGTTTGTAACCACATGTGAACGCTTACCGTGGTGAGCAAGCAACGTGCAAGGCCCCTTCCAACCTAAGGCATTCTGTGATTCTCTAGGCAGTTAGTTGAATGTATTTCAAGTATAACCATGTGGAGGAAATACAGATGTCTGCACAACTAGATACGGTGACGTATAGGAAATCAACGTAACCTTCTGTTTTGGACGTCAGTAATATCTGCTGCAATGTGACAGTACCTCCACGTGCTGAGCAAGGCAGCAGGAAGAGAGGGAGGAGCAAGGGCCCCTGCCCAGCACCCCTCTGCCTGGGTTCTCAGATCAGCTTTCATTGTGAGCCACAGCTGTCCCTGTTAATTAAAACTTTTTTCTCTAACTGCAGTTTGGAGTTGCAGGTTATTATCTCTGGAACTTTCATTCTGCAAGCTCAGCAAAATGAGTACAGTTTTCCTGCAGTAAGCTCCTGCTAAGCAGATTAATATGTCACGAATAATGCAGACGAATTGGGATGTAAACCGCTGAGAAGTAATTGGGTATTCTGTGCGATCCCTTTCCTCAGTGAGGAAGAAAGCCAGACTTAATGAAAGTTATACAGCTTGTATTTGAATAGCCATTTGTTTAGTTAATGTATTTAGCAGGTGAATTATGTTTTCTATGCTGTTCCTTTGGATAGCGGTTCTGGCCTTCATATGGGCAGCAAAATCCATTACTCCATAAGGCAAGAAATAAAGCATAGTTCATAATAAATTTCACACCAGATCATCTTTAAGCTAAAGGATTTCTTCACGTAGAAGCTGAAGCACATCAAAGATCTAAGCTTGAATGGAGATTTTCCAGATTCAGGAGAGCGCGTTTTCTAAATGCGGCTGTTTCTTGTCTTAGTTTATTGGGATTCTCTCCTCCATAAAGACCTGCGCTGTGGACCATCGAGCTGATTCTAATTTCTGGCAATTAAAAGCATAATTATTTATTTTCAACGTTTGCTACTAATGTGCAATTATTGAAATTCTGTTGGTTCTTGTTTAAAAACAAGCAGAACAAAACTGGAGTTTTCCATAAGGTTGTGCAAAAAAATTTTTTAGGGGGAATAGGCTACAGAGTAGGCTACAAAAAACCAGTTGTTTTTGCTTTCCCTGAACTGTCTGTTCTTGGTGTTACAGACAAAGTCTTGACTAGAATAAAAAAATACAATGAAGTGGAGGTATTTGCTAATTAGTTTCATGTCTGATGGGGAAAAAAAGAAAGAGGTGAGTGAAAACTTGGAGTGAGTTTTGTACAAGGCAGAGCAGAGATATGCCAAAAGCATGCCTGTAACAGAAAGGTGCGTGGTGTAGGCAATGCCAGAAGCCAGATGAAGAAGGCATGGCTTATATATGCAGATATAATCTTTCTGCAGTGTTTAAGATATCTAAATTATTCATAGTGCTGTTATTATAAATGAAAAGTTGTACTGAAAATTAAGTGGACTCAGAGTGCTTTGAAGTTCCCTAATTATTTCAATGATCCAGATTGAAAACGGACACCATGTAAATCACCTACACAGTGCACTTAATTAAAGGAGAGGAGAGAAAATAAAAGTGGATGTCTGTTCAGTGTTGGGAGAATATTAGTGAGGAAAAGGTTTTTGCCTGAAGGAAATGTGAGGGAGGGTTCTTTCTCTTTCTTTCAATTCCAACCATATGCTCATCTTTGTTCCACTTCATATTCGTAGTCCCAATAACAAATCTGTTTCTGCAGAGAATCTGTCACGTGACATTCTGACCTATGGAAATGAATGGGAAATAGAATTATAGAATATCCGAAGTTGGAAGTGAGCCATGAGGATGCTTGAGTCCAACTCCAAATCCCCCAGCGTCTCCTTGAGGTCGTGGAGGAGTACGCTCTGCACCTTCAGCAGCTGTAGGATCACAGACTACGCTAAATGCTTCTAGTTGTTGTATGGGATTTGAAGAAAAAAGTAGCGCTACCACCAGCAAGGTGTGGTTTAAAGAAGGGTACGAGATCAGGCAAAGAAAGAGGAGCTGAGGAGCCTGGTCTCCAGCCTCTTACTGAGACGAGCAGTTGTGTTCAGAGATGGATCCCACTGGGGGAGCTGCTGGTGCTGGGTGGCTCAGCAGGAGCACAGCTCTGGGTCTGCCTCTGGCTCTGCTGGAGAAGCCCGGGTGGGATGGGTCCTTGGGGGCTCTCATGGAGCTGCCCTCCCCCTTCCTCCCCTCTGGGTGTGTTGGCCCCATGGGGAGCTCGAAGGGGTGATGGAGCTTGTGGGTGGTGGAGGAGTCAGTGTGTTTGTGATTTCTAAGCTTGGTAGCATAGCTCACTGCAAAGACCCAACATATTAGCATATTAATGTTGTTGATTATGCTGATAATAAGGGAAAGAAAAGGAACAAAAAATCATCACTTATCTGGGATGTATTACAAAGAGCTCAGTGAAGCGAACTGTCTGCAGCTTTGAATATAATTAATATTTTCTGAGCCCTCTGGCAAATGTTACCATTATCGCTGATTTCAGCCTTGTAATGCTCTCATTCACACTTCTGTGTCCTTTATTCTCAGGGTGTCTCAGCAATTTTTTGGCACTAGCACAGCACTCAGACTTTGCAGCTTCTTGCAGGGTTTTCTGAATGAAGTGCTGGCGGTGCAGGTAACCTCCAGGCTGACGCTGTGTCAGGTAACACGGGCTGGCACTTAGTACACACTGCCTGTTCTTTCTGTTTAGATTTGTGCTCAGATCGGAGTGTGGGGAACTGATTCCTCCCTGAGGTCAGGAATACATCACTGGGGAGTCACAGCAAAAACTGGCTTGGTCGTCACAGAAATTCATCGTTAATCCGCATTGAAAGAGAAAAATTTGTTTGTGCAGCGGGGGATAATTCTGGAGTTCTTTACGTTTTAGCTGCCTCATCCTTCCTGTATCTTCTTGGTGCTTTTGAAAACAATGACAGAAAGCTGTTGTTTGCTTCTACAAATTAAAATTGCCTTCTGTGCATTAAAACTATTGATGCTTAATGGAGACTTTGAAAGGCTTGAAGAGCCCCTGTGTTTGGGGGCAGGGGCTGTGCAGCCACGCTGCCTGCTGTGTGCAGGTGTGGGTATGAATCTTATATTTGGAGGCTTGCAGGCCTGAGGTGATCAAGAGAGCAGGCTCCATAATTATAGAGAGATCTTTCAAATGCAGAATTTGGGAATACTTTGCTTAAATGGACTGTTGAGAAGAAATCTGCTGGCTTCTGAAGGCAATGTGAAGCTAGTTTTTACGTTACAGCTCCTCCAAATTGCTCCCCCAGTAAGTGGGAACTTCCAGGTTCTGTTAATGCTGTCAGTGAAAAAGTAAAACGCATTGGAAGTATCATTTTGCACCTTTTGCAGTAAAACCAATTAAGTAAAAATCTTTTCAGAGAGAGATGACTTTTTCTTAGGCATTTTTGTAAGCTAATTTTGAGTTACTTTTCGAGGGGCAGAGAGGAAAGTGGCTCTGTGTGATGGTGTGAGCACCCAGCGCAGTGGGAAGGGCTCCTGAGATGAGGAACAGCACCCATCTGTATGGTCCTCTGACAAACCTGCTGCCTCTCCTCTTCTTCCCAGACACCTCACATTCGTCAGCCCATGTTTTCCATCTTCAAGTCGAAGCTCTGTGACCATACAGCAATTTCCTTTGCTTCTGTCTTCTGTGTAGGTGAGGAGAACTTCTCCCGTGGTTACCGAGAAGCAGGGATTAGTGTTTTTACTGCACAAAAGATGCATTAACTGAGAAGAGATTAGATTCTATCCCAGTTGATTTCCATAAAACTACTGTTTTTCTTCGATTCGGGATTTTCTTTGTAAGAGAATAAACTGTAGATAATGATAATGGGATGCTGGCGTGGAGTGATAAGCAGCAGTTATATTTATGCTTCTTTCATGTTTATTTAACCTAATTCAAGAAAGGATATATATTTTTAAAAGCTTTTAGAAAGGAGGTCATAACATTTTTGTGCTTTTGAGGGAAAAATGTTTGTTTTTCATGTTATCTTCTGAATGATTGAGTTATTGCACACTGCATTTCGTTATGAATGCAGTTGTTTAGAATTAATTATTAGTTACAAAGATAAAACGTTTCCTTAAGCAGAATCGTGGAGAAGCTCTGAGGGCCTCCAGCTCATCCCCGTGCTTCTGCATGCGAAAACAGCCGTGTGCTCCAGCACCTCGCAGAGCAAATGCTTTGTGGCTTCCCAGGTTGCTGTGAATTCTGTTGACAGTGTAGTACTCTTCCACTAAATTCAGTGAGACTGAACAGGCGGCCTCATCCCTGACACTTCTTGATGTCTGAATGCCATAGGAATCTTTTATGGCGTGTGGTACTCGCTATGTAGCACACAACTTGCTCTCAGCAGTGACCTCTAACACTCAGCTGAAGAGAAGCACGCTTCTTTCACTGCCTTAAGTAGGGGTGAGCCCTGGGCACAGGTGTTCCTGTAAGGAAGAAGGATCATTTGATTGCTTAGGGTGCCAAGGAGCGTGCTGGAGCAGCAGCGGCGTGGTGGCAGCCCCCAGCTGGCAGTCAGCCCTCCTTGCCTTCTCCCCAGCCATCTCAAGGAGCAATCCTCTTGGGGTAGCTCTCAGAACGAGAGGAAGGCTTTATAAGAATTGTGAAGGAACAAAATGTAGGTAAGAAAAGTGTAATTACCAAAACTGGGATTAGTCCAGGGTAGGAATTAATAATACTGAAATTAATGAATGGTTTAATTACCATCAGTCTACAGGGCATGAAATTTTACTTATTTCAGTTGAATCACAGGTCCTTTAATTCCGTACTGGTGCTTTCTGAATGGATTGCGAAGAACAGTATGAACCCCAAGGGACGTGTAGCAGGCTTTTCCAGCATGGTTGCTCGTTTCACTTCTAATTACAGAGGGTAAATAGAGGCGCAGGCTATGGACACATGCAAAACCCCTTCTCACTGAAATACATTCAACTTAGTGCTTTCCTGTGGCCATCCTTCCAGAAAGTGGAATAAGGAGAGGTTTCTGTAGTGGAGTTGCTTCACTCTGGTTCTTCTTAGCAACACACCTTAATTCAGGGCCAGGTACCTTCCTTATTGCTGCATCGATCTTTTCTTAAGTAGAGATTGCTGATCTATCCAAACAGCATTCTGTTTGTTTCTGAGGAGGGCAGATCCAACAGATAACCAAGTATTCTCAACTATTTACTTTAGTTATCATGACAACCACGTCTTATCACTGCCTTTGGGAAAGACAGTGTAATTAAATTGCTTTTGTTTCTCCTTTGCAACATTCCTTTCTAATTTTTAAAACCAATTTTTTATTGAATAAGAAATTATGGAGCATTTTATGGACCGTAACAATGGAGGAACTTTTGTATAAGCAAAAAACTCTATTTTTAAAAATGTTTTTGCTGTTGTAATTGCTATTTTTAGTGCCATTCTCTCACTGCATTGCTATTTGTACATTTCCTAGCTATTCTGTTATGCTGTTATTGTTCTGGCTTTCTATTAAAATGGAATGTGAGGTTTGTTTTATGCATGTGCCTACAGTGGAGGAGAATAATGCAAAGCTAAGTGCTTTGTAATGCCTGTGGGAAGGATGTTTTTCTGAGTAGTTTTTGAAGTACATGTCACTGCTCAATTGTTCATTATCTTCAAATGCCTTCAAAAGCTACAAATAATTTGATATTCCAAGGGCATCTATTTGTATTGTGTCATGCTCTGAAATACGCAGTTGCAAACGCTGCTTCCTCTGCTCCAATACAAAGAGGCAGTGCAGCCTGGTAGCTAATTTCATTTTTCTTGTGAAAAGCTTATTCCGTGACCAGTGCTTTTACAGACAGCTGTTCTGAGCTTGCACTCTCACGTGAGCTCATGGGATGGTTTCTGGAAGGGAAATACAGACTTTATGTGACCACGTGGGCTGACTGTGTGGAGTGTGCTGTGACGGCAGCACAGGAGGAAAGGAGAAGACTTTGAGGGGAGTGGATAACTCAGAGTGGGCAAAACCTCTGAGCTGAGAGAGAACTGGGACAAGGGAAAGCACAGAATTAGAAGTGAAATAAAAATCGAAAATTTAGTGATATATTAGCTTGAAAATGAATTGGGTCTATTTCCATACCTGTATGTCTTCTATTTTGATATTTTAAGAAGTTAATGTAAACTTTGTTATGAAAGTGCTTTCATTGCATTAGCTGCCCCTAATTAAGACAACTTTTATGTTATACCTCCAACCTCGGCATCTGCTCAAGCTAAGTTGCAAGACTGCTTTTTTTCTCTGTTTTAAGCTTTCCCCTGAAGTCAGAACCAGCCAACAGGCAGCTGGGGGCACTGCCACTGGTGTTCCTTCAGCATCTCAAGAGCAGGGAAACCAGCATTTGTTCTGGCAGCATTCATATGTCTGTCTCCGTGGCAATGCTGAGTGCTAATAGAACCTTTGAGTCTTGTTTACCTCACAGGTACCGATGTGTTATATGATACAAAAAATTCTCTGGAGGATCGCTAGAATATCTAGGACCAAGGAAATACTATTTTTTTTCTTTCATGTTACATTTCACACAAATAATGCCTGAAGCACCATGAATGATCTCTGCTCACTCGCATGCAAATCCTCTCAGCTCAGCATGGGGAGCTGTCCAAAAGCAGAAATGACTTGTTTCTCTTCAGTTACACCTACGTGACACTGGGTTTCTTGTATTTGAGAAGCTTTTTTAATGGATGAGAAGACAAAGGAAAGCACAGATTGACACTAAATTCTATAACTCATGCTATTTTAGGAAGATATTTTGCAGAACTGTGCTGTTTTTCTCCACTGACATTTTGCATGAATGTATGGTTACTTTTTCACTGGCATCCTGTGAAAGTGGATCCCAGTGTGCTTTGCTTTACTTGAGCTAGTGAAGTGCATTCTTTCCATAAATGTTACAAAACTCTGTGAGTACTTTACAAAATGGAAGGTGAAGATCTTGCTCTTGTTGGCTTTATGTTAACATATTTCCAAATGGCCTGATTTATCTGTCATCTGGTTAGCATATCTTCTCGAAATGTCAGTATCTCTTTGAGATGTAGGGACTGCTAGAAGTGTATAAAATCTGCTTACTGAGTGTTTGTTCAGTTCAAAAGTAGTTGTTTAAAATATTCCTATTTTGCTGAAAAATACTAAAACACAGTTGTGTGAACTGTTACTCACAGGAATTAGAGGTGCTTGTATGGATTGTGTATGTGAGGAAGATCAGCAGAACCGACATCTGGTCTAGAAGCTGGGGAGCAGAGGGTGGGGAAATTTCCCAGTAGCTTATTCTGCTGCAGAAAAGTAATGGGATTTCTGCTAAGTCCCTTATCTGAATTCCCACAGCCTGGGATAATTCAAGAGAAGCCAGAAGGACAGGTGAACAAACTGTTGGCTTTCTGTTCTTTTCTTATTGGGTAGTTTACATGTTCTTTTCCTCATTTGTATGTTCGAAAAGACAATGAGTGCACCCCAACAATAATTGTGGAAAGCTGAGGAAGTCTGTTGGTTTCAGGGAAATCAGGTATGATGGAACTACATGTTTGTCAGGGAGAACTGAAGTCCAAGCAGGTGTGACCAATTCACATCACTGACTCGCAGCCCAAACCGAGCAGGGGGTGAAAGCACAGAGCACGCTTTGGCTGGCAAATGTGTTCATTCCTACCTGTAGCGTTTGCAGTGCTAGTTTTCATTGTTACAGAAAGCAAGAAATGAGGATGGTCTTGTTCTGTTGCCGTTTAGGGGAGCAGACAATACCTTGAGACTGCCTTTTGTGATCGTACTGTAAGTCCCAGTTGGTCGTGCTTTGTAGCAGAGCACGTTGAGGCATGCAGAATGCAGATTACAGATGCCCATCAGGAAAAAAAAAGTATCTTACATGAACTCCTATACTTATAACGATTCTGAAGAAATATGCCCCAAAATGTTGATAGTGTCAGAAAATTGTGCTCCACCCATTTCTTTCAGTGCCCTGCTTGGAGATGACAACCAAAAGGAAAATTATTGGCCGCTTGGTGCCGTGCCGCTGTTTTCGAGGTGAGGAAGAGATCGTTTCTGTGCTGGATTACTCTCACTGCGGCCTACAGCAGGTGCCAAAGGAGGTCTTCAACTTCGAGCGGACGTTAGAGGAGCTTTATCTGGATGCCAATCAAATCGAAGAGCTACCCAAGGTAATCTGTGTTCTTCATGTACTACAGTTGGCAAAGTTGTGTTCTTGCATGTGCACTGAACATTGCTTCCACTCTGAAATGGGGCTTGCTCACGAGATGATAAATGATAAATATGATGTGGTACTTTAAGAGACAGGGAGGACACTGACGCAGGGGGCGGATGGTCTTGCATTCAGATCATCAGCAGCACTGCTTTATTAAAAAATAAAAAAAAAAATAAGAACCCTTGGTCAGGATGAGGTGTTGATCCTTGTGGGAAAGAGGCTAGCACTGCCTGGATGACACTTACAGCTGTAAATGAGGTCCTGCAATGAGGTTACTGTAGTGATCCTTCCTGTGTAAAACTTCTGCAGATTCTTTAAATTTAGTCTTCTGTTGATAGATATTTACTGTAAGAAATTAAAAGTTAGAGTGACTTGAGTGTTCTGGAAACGAAAGAGGGCAAGGTAGTGGAAAAAACAATTAATAATAGGTGCTAGCTACATAATGAAGCATGAAGTAATGTAATCCGTTCCTTAATTGAATTTTTCTCAACAATAATGAAAGATGCTTACAAGTCTTTTAATTAAACATTGTTCCACTGTAATCCATTTTTCATCATCTCCCAATATGTTCCTGACTTACACAACCCGGAGTCTTTATATAAATTCTATTTCCCAATGTAGAAAACGTACTTTTTCCATTACATGGAGTTCCCATATTCAGATATGACGGTTCATTGCTGAAGATTACTCACTTAATCAAGAAGCTATTTACAGATGATAAGACAGAGCAGCTACAATCTTCAAGTGTCACAGAAAAATGATATAGAGAACTGCCTTATCTCTCCTCCTTCTAGGAAGGACAGCAGAGAACCAGAGATTCTTTTTGTCCGCATAAATATAAAACGGTTTGGTTGTTGATCATTTCACTATGAACACAAGTACCTTCAGGTACATTTTAATAAGAATATAGGGTTAACCTTGTGTATTTTAATTGTGCTACTGAAAAATCATACTGAAAAAAATGTGAAGCTCTTCAATTAGCCAGTGATTTTTGGTATATTTGTCTTTGGCCTATTGAAAGTAGGCATCACCACGGTATTTAGAGAAAATGGTAGTGCTGAATACAAGGCAAATATACTGGGACATAAGGTGAGGGCCAAAGGTAAACGGTCCAAAATAATGAAACTCAAATGAAGGTGATAGTGTCAGTCAAAGCTGAGATGTGCATTGCACTGCGTTATGGTATCATCTGTTTGTATGTGTTATTTGTGAAATGAAACAGGAGATAAGTACATGCTTTGGGGCAATTTAAATGAATAGGGCTCCGTTTTTGCACCTCTTATTTCATTTCTCTTTGTTCATAAGTAATAATTTGAAGCAAATATAACGCACTGAAAAAATCCTTATCATCAGTCTTGAGTGTGGGTAAATGCATCACTTAACGCAGTCTTGGTCTTGTGCAATTATAAGAAGACAAATGGGAGCATTGGTTGGCTTTTTTAATACCATCTACACCTCTTCGTCTTAAGAGTTTATTAATCATTGCCATAAATGAAACAGTCCCAATAATTTCTTTCTCAAATTTTCTGCTCCAAATAATTTTTGCCATGTGTCGGGCTCTGTCCTCTACTTAAATAAAATTGTAGGTGACAAAAAGTCATTTTTCCTTAAAATGGCACTGTATTACCTCACACTAAGTTTGTATTACACGCTGCGAACTACCGCGAGCAGGACTTTCCTCTCTCTGGAAATGCAAAATCCAAGAACTGCTTCCAAAAAGAAATCTGTTTCGTCAGTGTTCTATTTTTGTTATTTACCAGTATTACGTACCTCAGTGACTCAGTGTTCTGTTAAAATTTGCTGTCATTTTTACCATGTTTTACAGTCTCATGAAGAAAAGCACAGGTAGAGATTCCGTTACATCCTTGTATACCAATGTTACCTGTTGCTCTAGAAACCAATACACTTTTTAGCTTTAAACTGATATATCAAACTCACTTTGCCTATTGCTTTTTTGAATTTTTACCTTATACTTTGTGTAACACAATGTTGTGGTTTTTTTCTTCTGATGTCGTCATTAGAACAAGATTTCTCATTCCTAATTTCCTTTTTTTACTTTTAAGGATTTATGATATCATTCTACAATTCTTAGTCTCTATCTCACCCTGACTTCTGCCAAGACTTTCCTTTGTCTTGCCTTTGCCCTCGTTACCATGAGCTGCTGCTGCAAATATGACCCTATTTGCATGAGTCAAATGAACCAATGACATAAAAAAGAGAATTGATTTTGATGCAGGTGGAATCCCTGGCAATCAGTGTACAGAAAAGCACAGATGAGATGAAAATTCTTCCCAGCAATCGTCCTCCATAAATAAAGTAAAATCTGTTTTAACTTGTAATCAGCAGCATTAGTAAAGATAAACTTAATGTGTTGGTAAAACAGGTATGAGGAGTTCTGAGTGGTAGGCTACAACACTTCATTGTCTCCTGGAGAAGTGGGGACGTGCAGGATAACCCCTATTGCTGTCCCTCACAGCTTGGCACTGTCAGCACCAGTGGGAGGGGAGCAGAGGCGGTACAGGGCGCAGTGTGGTGGTTGCACCCTGTGAGGAGCTGTAGGGCTGCCATGAAGAGCTGCAGATCCTCCATGAGGAGCTGTAGGCTGCCATGAGGAGTGGTAGGGCTGCCATGGGCCTCCCCTCAGCCTCCTCTTCTCTGGGCTGAGCAAACGAAAGGTCCTCAGCTTCTCCTTGCACATCTTCCCCTCCAGACCCTTCCTTCGTAGCCTTCCTTTGGACACTCCTTAGTAGTTCTATGTCCTTTTTGTGCTGTGGCACCCCAAACTGCACACAGTGCTCAAGATGAGGCTGCACAGCGTATCACGGGGCAAGCTTGAAGCTCCATGCCTCCTTTGTCTTTTATGACAGTGCTTCAGCAGAATGGCTGGGATCAGACACTGGCATTGCATTTTGCAGCTCTAACAGCATGGTATAGTTTGTATGCACACTGAAGCTCTGCCGGGCCTCTGTGCTGCACGTTGCTATGGGCTGCAGCGATGCGGCTGAAAATGGCAAAGGCAAACACTGGAGCATGGTACTCCCCTTACTTTTCAGTCCTGTCCAAAATGCTGTGCTTCAAGAAGAGGTCCTGACAGTGAACAAATGCATTCCTTGTGAGAGGAGATCTGCAAAGCAAAACTGCCAACACAAAGTGTTCTGAGAGGCATTTCTCAGTGAGAAGGCCCTTCAGGTCCCATGCCGGGGCTGGTGGCTGCAGCAGAGGGCTCAGCATTGTGAGCGGGCGTTACTGACGCGGTTCCCCTCGTGTGATTGCCTCTTGGTCTTCTGAGAACAGATTCTCTTGAAGGAAAAGCAGGTTTTGTTCTTTTTGAAGGAGTGTGATAGAAACTTACTTCAGAAAAATGCAGTTAGGATTTAAAATTCACTTGGAGTGAAGTACCAAGCTGGTGTTTGCACACCATCAGTGCATTCATTTCTCCTTTTGGTCAAGCTGCATCCAGGCAACCAAATTATGGTGCTCGGTGTGTAGATGAGTATTAAGGCTCAGCTCTGCTACAGAAGTCTGGCAGAAAGACTGTAAGTCTGTTATGTGCACAGCATTGCTGCTGGAAGAATGCTTCTGAGATACCTGCAAAGAGAAGCGAGTTCGGTGGTGCCCAGTGATGAGCTGGCATTCACAGCATGCGTTGGGGCTCCGTGTGAGCAGGAGGGCAGTGTGTGCTGTTGGCCAGGCCATTCTGAGGAAAGCAGCTGTGTTCAGCTGGTGATTTCAGCACGATGTATTCGTTACTTCAGGTTGAAAGGAGGAGTTTTGGTCACAGTAGAAGTTCTGACATTGTATTGAAATTGAATTAGAATTCAAAGCTAGAATCGAGTCCCTAATTTTGGGGGGGAATTTACAGAACTTATTATTGAGATAGTGACAAAGTACTTTGTTTCCTGTAGAAAGGAAATTTTGTCTCCAGTCACTCTCAAAATGTTTTAAAATTTGTTATGGAATTGTTTCAAAAATCATAGAATCCTAGAATCAGCAAGGTTGGAAAAGACCTTTGAGGTCATCCAGTCCTCCACCTACTGCATGAATGGAACATCCAACTTGATTCAAGCCTCAGAAATCGCTTTCCTATAAAATGTTAATTGCAACGAGTATGTACTTCTAGCAGAGAGCTCCGTGGTGTTAGGGCATTTCTGCCACTCACTAACTGCACGGATAATTCCTTTCAGCCATGTGTAAGCTGTGTTGGTGCACTGAGCAGCCTTGAAGAACACCTTCCCCAGTACTGGCTTTTCAAAATATCTTTGTATTTTTGAATTCTTCTGCAGTTTTATGATAGTTGTTGCTTCTATTTATAAAGATGATTCCAAACCTATTTTTTTTTCCAGAAACACTGTAAAGTATTTTTTTATGTTACAGCAACTGTTCAACTGCCAAGCGCTACGCAAGCTGAGCATACCAGACAATGACCTCTCGAGTCTGCCAACCACCATTGCTAGCTTAGTTAATCTCAGAGAACTTGATATCAGTAAAAATGGTAAGAGATCAAAAGGATAAGTATCTTAAAGAATTGTAATGAGTAAACAAACAACAACAAGGAAGTTGAAATTCTCATCAGCTGTGTTCTAGAAAACATACTCTTTTTTTCTACGTTACGTTCTGTTTTCTTACCTGATGCTTTTGACAAGCGTGGGTGGATATCCACCTCACTTACTTTTCTCCAAATAAAATAGATAAAGCAGAGGCTTCTCTAGCATTGTACACCATGATGAGTTGTGACTGATAAGCGTTACAAACAGGGGAGCAGGACCACATTTTATTGCATTTACAAAGCATTCTCCTTTGCAAAGTGGCTTAGTACTTAGTGGACTCTTGTAGACTAGGTTTATTAATGTACTAAAGGTTATAAGGCTGCAGATCAACAGCTGCCAGAATTTATATAGGCAGCGATGAATTTGCTGATGTGCATTTCCAAAATACATGCTTAAGTGCTTAAAAACCTTTGCATATCTGAACTTGTGTATTTGTTTTGAAAATTAGGCTGAGGCACTCTTGAAAAAATTACTATCAGTATAATTCTAGAGATGAGCGCAAAGAAGAACAGGATGAGTGTTTGGGAAAGAAATGAAAGGCACAGATATCAGTGCAAATTGTGTCACTCTAGAAGATCATCTAAATCAAGTGTCAATGCAGTATTTTTACTGCAAGCCATATTGCCTGTTGTGGTATATTAATTTACTGCTTAAGTACCTTCAGGACTGTAACGCTAAAGTTGTATATCACTGTTAGAGCTTGTCTGATCTGAAGTGAACTCATTTATGATCAAAACAAGTTGAACAGTTTTCGTATGCGTATAATACTTCTTTCAATATTTTTCAGGAATTCAAGACTTTCCAGAAAATATTAAGTGTTGTAAGTGTTTAACAATTATCGAAGCCAGTGTCAATCCAGTATCTAAGTGAGTATCAGGAGCCTCGTGTTTGTATACTGCTAGTGTGGGAAATGTATGCAAAGTTACCTATAATCTAGAGGCCCGGTGCCAAGTTTATTTGCAGAATTAATGAAAATTGTTCTTCAATTGTTTGAAATCCAAGATTGATGTACCTATGAAAAGATCTCAGTACTGTGTGGAAACGTGGTGTCTCTCCACGCAATAAGGGATGTGTTGGCACAGTAGTAGAGGTGGTGCAGCCTGGGGGCTGGCAATTGATGTATTTGGGAGTAAGCTATGCTGCATCCTCAAGTGCCGTAAGCTCTGGGCTGGGACTCCAGCAATCCTTACTCCTGCCAAGAACTTGCAGTAGTAGTCACCAAATGTCTTTGTTGTAAGCCCATGATATATGAAATGGAGTGAAGGAAATGAAAGAATGAAACTTCAGTATCTCGAGGGAGGGAGGGGGAGGAGGAATACACCTTTGACTTAAAAGCCTCAACTCAAAAGGGAGAAATGCCGATGTAACTGGGATGTGCCAAGTAGTTGAATTTCATGTGGTTACAGCAGCGTGGAAAAGACGAGAGCAGTCAAAAATATCCATAAAAAGTTGCTCAGTAAATTCTTCTTGATAATTTGGGTAGAAAAAGAGGGTGAGAGAGAAAGTCATCTTTCTCTTTCTAAATATACGTTGTTATTATTTCCATAGCAACTTCAGTGTGAGCATTAAGCTTTTAACTGTTTTTTAGGCTGCCAGATGGCTTCACACAACTTCTAAATTTGACCCAGCTCTATCTAAATGATGCCTTTTTGGAGTTTCTCCCAGCTAACTTTGGAAGGTAAGAATTAGTCATCAAAGCGCGTTGCTCTTTCGTATGACCTTTAGGTTTTAAAGGACCATTTTAAAACTGTAATTTTTTTTTTTAAACAACAACAGAAAGTACAGATTTTGTCTCTTCAGCCCTATTTTGATGAATTATTACTGTTGGAGAGAATTTTATGTCAGCAAGAATTCTGTGATGAAGTGAAGCACATTGCTGGTTTAGGGAAAAGGTAGAGAGGAATAGGAATTGGAGAAAAGGGGCCTGTCCTTGATCAAATGTGTTATTAAATTGTGGCAAGCGCAGAAAATAACTGCGTGGTGTATGCCTATTGAAAAATGAACAGAAAGAAAAACATGTCGTGAGTCGGAAAGAAAGATAAGGAATGGCTGAGTGCGGTGGAGCAACAAAAGCAAAAATACAAAAGCAAGGAGAAGAGAGAAGGTTCAAAAGACGGCGGAGCAGAAAGGATGTAGGATGGCAGTACAAATAAATGCAGCAGAAGCTGAGCTAAGATGTGTTACATAAATGTGAAGACAATGTGACGTGACCATCTAAGAGTGCACCATGAGTTGGCGGATACTTACATCTTTGTTGCGTTGCCAAGGGAAGGGGCAGCCCTTCTGCCCTCTGCCCAGTGGGACAAATAGCTCAGAAGACAGAGGATTAAAGGAGAAAAAGGTGATGTTACAGAATTCGTGAGCATTAGTTTCTTTCTTGGTCCATCTAGCTACCCATATGTGCGTGTCACTGTTCCGTGGGGAACAGCTCCTTAGCAGTCCAAAACCAACACGGAGGTGGCATAGTCGGTGTTGGAAATAACATTGCTCAGGCACTGAGAAATAGAAAGTGTAACTTGGTTGGCATTTACTTGATGGAACTGTCGCTGACCCTGAGCTCAGGCTACAGGCTTTACTGCAGTAACTTTTAGAAAGCGCCTAATTGAAAAAAGAGGAAGGGAACTTGTCATTGTTTGCAGCTGAGTGTTTGGAATATCAGAGTAAATATGAAGACTGCTTTTGCAGTTCAGAATTCAGACAGCATGTACAAATGTCAAGGAAGAATGAAGGTATGCAATACCCCCTGCAATTTATCAGATGTGTAGCTTTTCTGTCCATGGGACACCTATATTCATCATGCTCTTCCGAAGCTCTGCTGGTACTTTGTCTACTGATCTTTGCCTCTTTAGGACATCTCTCAGCAGAAAACACTGCCTTTTTTTTACCTACAAATGCAGATTTTATCTAACTGAAATGACATTGGTTCCAGTTGTGGTTGTTATTCTCTCATTATTATGTTGCTCCTGTGTCATCCTTTTGGTATCCTGCACTTACAAATCCTTGTCATGTCTCTGAAGCTTCCAACATTAGTGTACAGAAATGGCACTGTTTTTCACTAACCACGCGCAGCTCTTCGGCTGTGTCTCTCTTATTGCTCTGCTCCGGATTTTAGTGCTTTCTTTCTCTCTTCTGCTATAGTAACGTTCAGGTAATCTCTTATAGTCTCATTTAGCCCTCCAATCACAGTGGGGAATGGAGCCTACCAGAGCATCATGTAAACATCTCTGCATTTCTCACTTAGAGGTGTTCCTTTTAGTCCTGGTTAAGTGCAAGTATAGGATTTACAATGGTTTTTTTTCCTCTTTTTTTTTTTTCTTTTTGGATAGGGAAAAGGGAAACCCATGTGTTACTAGAATAACAAAGTACTGGGAAGTCTGAGGTTCCCAGTACTGGAAATGAAACAGAAAATGGATATTGTATTGGGCAGAGAAGTATTTAGAGCTTTGTAGTATGGTTTCAGCTTTTCTCACAGACACATGCTTGCTCTTAGGGCACTGATGGGCCTTGACTGTAGAGTAAGATGAGAAGCAATATTAGTGGAGTTGTTGAAACTCACCATAAAGTTCACCAATAAACTTTCTGGACGTTTAAAAATGTTGCTATCCACCTAAAATCTTACACGGTGTGGCTCTGATGTAACACCTCTGTTTAGAAGTGACAGGGTTACAAATGAGTGGTGCAGAATCACTCCATTTCACACGGCTTGAGCAATATTGCTGGTTAGAGTTGGCACAGTGTCGGGGAATTGTGAAGTACTGTTGTATATAGGTTATAATTCGTGCCAACACTTGAGCATATGTCCTACTTCTGCATAAAATGCAGAAAACTAAATGGAGATCTTTTCTGTGATATTGGTTTGCCAATGTGGAGCTGCAGAAGGTGAGGCTACAAATGGAAGAGAGAATTGCAAACTGAGTAGGGGTTGCTTCTCATGTTTTCTTAGATCGGGAAATACTTGAGAGAAATTACCTTTTCCTTTGCTTGCCTTGTTGGAATTGTCAATAAATGTAGTTTAATTATTTGGAAAAACTGAGGTATGTCAGAATTTTTCAGAAGAGTTCAGATAGGGATGTAAGAGAACTGTGTCAATACAAAGCTGTTTGGTTCTGAATGCGTTTTATGTTAAGTTCAATCCCACAGTTGCTGGATGTCTTATTGTTCTGTAGTAAGCAAACTCTTCTTACTGCAATGAGTAGCTTCAAACCATTCCAATGGATTTCTGAACTAATTCCTAAGATGAGCTAATTATTCTCACTCTTATTCCTAGACTTGTCAAATTGAGAATTTTGGAGTTAAGGGAAAATCACTTGAAAACTCTACCAAAGTAAGTGATGACAATTTATGTAACTCTCTTTGACCTGACATTTCCTACAGTGCAAAATAATTTTACTGGTAGCATTCTGATGATGTTATTTCTGTTCAGATCTATTTTTTCTCCTGTTCAAAGACAGCGTACTAAAGATTTTTAGCAAAAAGCAAGTGTATAATAGAGGATGGGTACTGGCAAATTAGCTAACTACAGCTCAGTACCCCAAATCTGTAATGTAACATTCTAAAATATGAAATGTAAACAGAATTGGGAAACAAAATATGAGATAACCTTGGTCATTGACTCAGTGGCAGTCATTTCTCATGAAGAAGTAATCAGTACAATCAATATGATTTGTGAAGAAGCAAAGTGCATTTGGTTGTTCACTATACTGTTTGGAACCTTGTATCATCAGAATATTGAAGAAATGTCCATTCTGCTATTTATTTAAAAGTAGTACTTATCTTGGTACTACTATCACTTGACCAACATTGAAGTGGTATTTTGAAAATGAAAGTAAACGTTTACGCTTCCCATGCTGGATGTAGGGAGTTCCACTGCATAAAGCAAGGAATATGCTTTTGTACTCAGACCAACATTGTGTGTCGTCCTTTTTAGTGGGGATCCTTACCAATGAAAAAATATCCATGGCTCTGGGAATCTTTCCAAACTGAGGTTGTATGTCCCCATTGTAAGTGAGATTTCTATAATGGTGATAGTAGACTCCATTTACGAAACTAATACAGTCTACTGTATTACTACTACTACTGAATTGCGTGTTATTTAGCTCATTTTAAAAGGGCACTCTGCTTAGCCATCTCATGTTTACTAAAAGCTGAAATGCAGGAATTCTACGTATATGGGACATGATGATGTTTTCACCGCTCCACTTGGATATTTACCTAAAGGCCAAGCACTACCCTTTTCAGAGATAAGTCATTTTTTATGTTAAAGGATGTATTTCTGATACCAGTGCAAAACACCTGTTTGGGTAAACATCCCGTTTCCTCTGTTCTGAATTTGATTTGCATTTTTTGAGAAACAAAGCAACCCCCTTCAGTCTCCATCGACGTGTCCGAGAGCAGGGTGACAGCTCTGGGGTCGTCACCATCTGCAGGCTGCGCGTGCACTGAGGCTGATGGCAGCAAGGCAGGAGTTGTGTCACCTTGACTAGTAAGAAGGCTGTCCTTCCTTCAGCAGCACACCGTGCACAGGTGCCTGGAAGCCCCTCCTGGGTGCGGTACCTCTGGGTGCAGCAGTGCTGAGCTGATGCTGTCTGAGCTGACTTCCCAATGATGGCTCTGAGAGGAAGGAAGCTCTGAGTGCTGTAACCAAGGGAGACGTTATTTGTGGGCGGTCGGTCTCAGCTCTGCTGCGGCAGAAGGCTCTGCTGCACGCTGCTGAGGCAGACTGGAGAGATGGGCTTTTGCTTGTGCAAACTCTGTCCTTCAAAATGGTTCTAGAAGGCACAGCTGTATTATGAAATGAAGGGAGAAAGGGAATCGATCTGAGAGCGGTGCTGGGCTGCGTCCAGTTGTGACACGAGCAGTGTGCCTACAGCAGAACAACCTCAGTCAGGAAATACATGCAGTCACATAAACCGGGGGGGGTTTTACAGCCTGGTGGTGGGACAGCTGGGGCAGGTCTGCAGATGTGTACTGCAGAGCTTTCCTTCTTGTCCTGCAAGTTGTTGGGTGCACTGCAAACAAGGGAACCTAATTATGTTGGTAGTTTGTTTGGTGGCTCTGCTGTGAGAATAAACATGAAAAGGAAGGTGAATACCTAATTTTAATGTTGTACTTCTGCTCTTAACTAGCCTGGAAGTGTACTGTCAGACCATTTGAAGTAGCATCTGCTCAGTGCTGTTATCATGTCAAATGCAACTTAAGCCACATGGAAAGAGAAGCTACCAAAAAGCAGATCGCAGCCTGTCCTCTGTGCTGTGCTGTCAGCTGTATGTGCATGAAGACTTTCTAAGGGAAGCATTTAGCATAAACAGCAATTAAAATCAGGAAATAATCTGTTTTCTTCTCTTTAATTCCTGTTAAAATTTCCTGGGCATTTGTGAGCTTCTGACCAAGGCTCTGAAGTTTGAGCAATGTAACCACCTCTGCGGGTGCTATCCATGGCTCAAAGGCCCAACCAAGATAATTTGTATTATTCTGTTTGGTAAAGGTGATCTTTTCTAGCTGTAATGACATGTAGTATCACTGTGTAATGGCTCAGGGCGATGCTTAATAGAGCACAGCTCCCAGTAGCCCTGTAGCATTCTGCTCTGTAAATGCTACCCTGCTGAATATGTATGTGAAGCTGAAGGTGAGGCTTTCCAATTGCCACTGATGTTTTCAGGCATTTTGCACCCAAACTGAAGCAATTAAGCTCTGCACAGAGATTTCTGCTAGCTTCAATGGGTTTTGAATGGGGCAATTTGTGCTTCAGTGTTTAATTATTCTGTGTTTGAGTTATTTCTCAGAGTAGAGGGCTGTAATTCCCAGTTTCTATCCTGCAGGATAACGCTGTAGTCCAGCCTGGGTGGGAAGACACAGGAATGTGGGAGGCTGCTGAGGGAGGGGAGCCCCTTGGCGAGCTGCTGGCGGTGGTTTGAGTCCTACAGGTGCCCCCAGGGGCTTGCCCTGCCCTTGACCCTCTTTGTGGCAGCGATCACACCCCCTGGCAAGGCCTGAATCTGCTTGGTTTCTGAAAACCTCCTGTCATCAGCATCCTTTTGTGAGTCATTTACAAAGTTGGCAGTGGGAGCCCGGAGCTGGGCGCTGTTGGCAGCTCCTCTTCCTGCTCATGTAAAATTCCTGTTTCTTCCATTGTATGTTTGTGAAGATCCTCTCTCTTCACACTGGTGCTTAGGTTAAGAACCTCCAGTGACAGACCTCCACACATGGTTTTGGTAGGCTTCATTGTCCGGATCTCTTGTACTCTTTTGATAGACTCCAAGAGTTTGAGTCATCCCTTCTCATCACAAAAACGGTGTTGAATTCCCCCAGTGTATCATATTTCTCTGTACCCCTTCATATTATTGTTTAGAAGAGCTTCTGTTACTTAGCCTGGTACAGGTGGCAGTCACTGATACGTGGTTTCCTCAATGTATCCTGGAGTGATGCAAAAGTTGTTGTGACATTGCTTACATGCTTCCCATCACCCAGCAGCTAGGCTCCATGTGTGGTACATGCACGTTGCCTGAGCTCCTAACCTGAGTTCCATCTCTTCTCAGCAGTTCTGCTCTGTTCCTTTTTTTTTCCTGCTTCTGACTTCTGCTTAAGACCAACCCCACAGCTGACTCTGTGGGTGAGCACTGCAGTATGGGAGCTGGCCCAAACTCTGAATATAAATTAATTTAGATTTTCTGCTCTGACCTTTCTTTCTAAGCATTCCTTTTATATCCTTTCCATAGACTCTGGCAGGTTTCCTGCTCCCGAGGTGCTTGAATAAAGATGTATTATTACTTTTTATGCCTTTTTTTCAAATATTTCTGAAGATGTTTTCTGTTCTTTTATAGCTTAACCATTCCGTTTTGTTTTCCTTATTTGGATGTGTATGCACAGTGAGATGGCACGTGGCAAATTGGCACCAAAGATAAATTGTCCTGAACACGAATTGAGGAAAGAGGATGCACCCAGTGAGGAGAGTGTATCATAGAAGCATAGAACCTTTATGGTTGGAAAAGCCCTCTCAGATCTGCAAGCCCACCCCCCCATGACCACTGCCCGCATCCCTCAGTGCCACATCCCCACGGCTCCAGAGCACCACCAGGGACTGTGACCCCCCCACCCCCTGTGCAGCCTGTGCCAGGACCTGACTGCTCTCTTTAGGAAAAGAAATTTCTCCCAGTACCCAGCTTGAACCTTCCCTTCTACAATGAGAGGCCGTCACCTCTTGTCCTAGAGATGCACCCAGGGGGGAAGGTGGATGCACACAGAGAGCAACACCTCCACCTTTCCTTCCTGTTCCTCAGCAGCGCAGAGTCTGTTTATTTGTCAGCCATTCAGCATTACCCTTGTAGGTTGGTTGTTCTGTGTGATCTGGCTCAGAATTTTCAGCACGTCAATGGATGTGCCAGCAGCTCTGGGTTTGGCGCTGCAAACACTCGTGGGTACATCTGCACTTTTTGTCTGTTGCGTCTAGTGGAACAGAAAACACCCCCACTTATTTATCGCAAATTTAAGAGAAATTAATACATTTAAGTTAGTTGCACAACCGTTATATATTGGAGCATATATAGTTATATATGTACACACATAAATGCATGCACACATGTGGGTATCTGCCCATGAGTGGTAGGTAAGGCAGCTGGCACTGAGGTGGAGATGCTGCTCTCACCAACCTGATGCGTAGGAGCACAGAGGTGGCTGTTGTTGGGATGATAACGGATTGCAGAGTATAGTTTGCTGCTTTAAAATCACAGCGTTGAACCAGGAGTTGATGAGCCTCCTTATTAACGCTGTGCAGTGTGTGTGTGTGCGCTCCTGATGCCGTGACTGTGCAATAGGTGCTCGCAGTGTTGTCTCAGCAGTCCCATTTTGGTGCAGGTACAAAGCTTTCACTCTGCTGTCACCTTTTTCTCCATTTCCCACTCTTAACTGTAGCTTCAGCCTACGTGGCTTTGTCTCACCTGTACAAATTCAAGTGCTGTTTTCCTGTGTGAATGCACAATGAGGCCTTTTGTACCTAGTGGTTAATTACCAGGCCAGCAGTGTCTGTGTTGGTGTTTGGAAGCCATTTACCAAATAAATGTTGTGTTGGGACTGTGACCCCTGTGCTGCATTATGGGGCTGCCCTGTATGGAGGGCTCTGAGTGCGGACACTCCAGCAGAGCCCGGTGGTGGGCTGGCAGTAACTCCCCAGCTTTGGGGTTAATCCAACCCCTCCAGTGCCTGGCGTACTCAGTAATTTCCTTTGGATATTGTGAAAATGGTGTGAAGTCCTGCCATGTTTTCCCACTGTTTGATAAATGCTGAGCATTTCTGTTTATGTTAATGTGCATTGTTACACAAAGTACACCTCTTCCTATCAATTAGCTGTTTCTGGGAAGTTATAGCAAATGATTTGAATGAAAATTCACAGTGCTGAAGTCATGGCTGTGCTGCCTACACTGTAGTAAACAACCTCTGTGTTATGTGAGTCAGCCCGAAGTCATGCAGTAGGAGCTGATCTGCACTGCTCGGGGTTGGGCTGCTTCATTGCTGATGGCAGTTTGAGGCCTGGCTCCTATTTTCTGGCTGTTTAGTTTTAATAAATGTTCCATTAAGGAGGAGACCTTCCAAATACAGACTGACGTTCTACCTGAAAGACTGAAAATCACAGACTTCTGTGTTCAAAATGAATGTGAATCCAGAATATTGATTGTAATCAAGTGCTACCAGTGGGCACCTGGTTATCCTAGCATTACTTTCCCAGTTCTTTTTTCTTGAAAGCGTAAGGTAGATATGTTAGGCAGGCTTTACAATAGCACAGACAATATTTTTCATGTCCATATTGACTTTTTCTTTCCAAGACTTTGATTATTGCTTGAATTGTGTATTATTAATAAGGGTTGTCTTTTATACCTTGAACCAAAGTCCCATTCAATTCCATTGCTGCTGAAAGGAACCGGTGCACTCGGGCTGATAGAAACTCTCATAAAGCAGAAAAGGAAATCTGTGAAGCCTAAAATCCGCTATAACATCATTACACCAGCATGTGTAGAAAGCAGTGTTTTGTAGAGGCTCTATGCTACCATGCATTTGGTGTGTGTGTGTGCACATTTATACAGTTAGATAAAATATGTATGTGGATACATGTATAAATATGCATATATATATACCTATACACATCTATATATATAATGTGCTATGTACATGTACGTGATGTCTCACTCGTCAAATGGTTAACTGGGAGCTAACCTGGCAAAAACTAACCAAGAAAGAGCAGTGATAGTACTGTGTCAGGGCTGGAGCAGAAGAGAAGATGGGGAATGTGCAGTGTCAGCAGGGAAGAAAGAGGTGAGGGTGGCACGATGATGAAGGTTTAGAGTCATAGAACTGCATGGGTTGAAAGGGACTTTTAATGTTATCAATACTTTTCCAACCCCCCTGCTGTGGGCTGATTGCCTCCCACCAGCTCAGACTGCCCATGGCCACATCCAGCTTGGCCTTAAACGCCTACAAGGATGGGTCATCCACAACTTCTTCTATTCCAGTGCCTCACCACTCTGAGTAGAAAGGTCATATTGGCTTCCAAGGAGTTACATATACCCCATGACTGATGGGTTTCCTGGTGTGCAAGTGCCATACCTGGCCTGCCCTAGGAGAACTGCGCTCTCACTCTCTGCTCTTTAGAAATGGTCTAGCCTAGACTGGCTAGTTCACAAGTTGACCCAACCTCAAGTCTAAATACCTATTTTCCTAATTTTTTTAATGCAAATGTTTTATGAGCAGAGGCACATAACAAAGCTCAGAGATGTTCATCGCTCTGTTTGGTGTGTCAAGGCAGTGCAGTTATTGCACTAATTGAAGTAAAGCTCTATCCTTTCTTCAACCAAAGCCACTACCAGAATTTACAACTTAGCTGGAAAGGAACATTTTGAGCACATTTCTGTAGCAACAAAAACATTTTAAGTTATCCAACAGTCTATTGAAACTCTGTCCTAAATATTCATTGCATTTTGTAGAATCTTATGTGTACCTATTCATCTCTTTCTTCCTCCCTTCTTGATTTATGTTCAACATCTAATGTTACTCAAATACATCCTAGTAGTTGGTCTCAGACAACCTAGTGGCAGTGAGATGCAGTGAGTAATTAAGTTCTTCTCCTCATTGATGCAGATGTTACCTCGCTTGATTGGCTCTTCATTTGTCCAAGTGTGGTGGCCAGTGGTACCAATTCACACTGCCATCCCAGTGGGAGAGCAATGACGACTCAAGAGCCACATAGTGTAGATGTGGCACTTAGGGCCGTGTTTAATGGGCATGGTGGTGATGGGTGGATAGTTGGACTCGGTCTTGGGGATCTTTTCCAACCTTTATGATTCTATAGCAGACTTGTCACTCCTAAACTCAATGCTTTGGGTCACTGATATCCTATTGGATTCCTGGGGGGATCCAAAGGTACTTCCCATCCTGAGAAAGAACCTGAAGACTGTATCTGTGCTGTTGCTTACAGGCAGATTGCCTGGCTGCTTTGTGTATTTTTTTTCAAACATCTGAGTAAATTGAAGTAGTTAGTATGATTCTTACTTTTTAGAGCTTTTTGAGATGAGGAAAACACCTTTTCAGAGTTTTGTGGGATTTCTTTCAGTAGAAATAGGTGAAATTGAAAAACTGTAGAAACTGCATTTGTAAATGGTGAGTCACCAGTGTCTGAGAAACAGTGGGCGCTGGTAAGTGATGAGAAAATACTTGTATTTCTTGTACTCGTCTGTGTGACTCACTGTTCCCACATGAAGCTGTGGCTTCTCATCTCTTCTTTGATTTTCTTGACAGGAGGTGTTGGAGCTCTTAGTTTGGGGTTTGTTTATGTCTTTTTTGCAATACCTTGCTTTTAGCAAATAATGTACAATGGAGACATTACCAAGGGGGGAGCCCTTAGCAGATGATGTTTGGAAAAAAACAGAATTTCTCAGGTATGGCCTCTGAAATTGGAAGAACCATGGAATTCTGAATATGAATAATTAAAACTGGATGAAATTTAATGATACGGTGTGCAAGGTCATGTACTGAGGGACTAATAAGGAATTATGCTATAAGTGAGGGGTTCTTCAGTCAGAAATCATTGGAGGAAAAAAACCACGAGTCTATTGTTAGGATGTAAAACGTCTGAGTCATCCATCTAATAGAGCCCTGACAAAGCTAGATGTTCTTTGTCAAAGTATTTCCACTAGAGATAAAGAAATGTTTGTGACATTGTGTAACGAATGAGACCTCATTAGAAAAAGTTCAAACTGAAGCGAGGGTCAGGAAGAGCTAAAGGTGTAACAGAAAAATAGGAAAAAGAATACATGCAGGACATATGCATGCAGTCCCATATGAGAAGTCTCTAAAAATGCTGTGTTATTGACACTAAGAAAACAGAAGTTGATGGGAGATAAGTTGGTGTTTGCATGCAGAGCCAGGGTGGGCAGCTTGGAAGGGAACTCCTGCGTGGACAGGGACACAGGTGTGTATGGCTGGCAGAGGAACAAATAAGTTATTCCTATGATTTTATCACAGGTATCATTAAGGTTGGAGAAGCCTTCCCAGCTTCCCCAGCCCACCCCCCATGCCCATTGCCCACATCCCTCAGTGCCACATCCCCATGACTCTGGAACACCCCCAGGGGCAGTTGACACCTCAGATCCCCTGTGCAGCCTGTGCTGGTGCTGACTGCTCTTTGGAGAAGAGATTTCTCATGATACTCAACCTGAACCTCCCCTAGCATAACTAAAGGCTATTACCTCTCATCCTGTGGCCTCGCAAACTCACTTTCCACAAGAAAATTGTGGAACACTTAGATCAGATGGCGTGTGTTGCAGTCCTGGTGGTTTGAACCTGTTGGTGTGTTGCTACATGAAGTCTGCATCCTGTGTGAAGTAAATACTGGGGATTATTCAGCATGCTGGCTGAAATCAACCAAAAAGGGTAAGTTTTTATCACAAGCAACGCACGTATGTTGTGAGATTCTTTGTGTTGAACACCAATTTCATGTGCCTTTGACAAAGCCGACATTCATTATTCTGTTGTTCTTTAGATGTTTTAACTCAGTGCATTTCTGAAAGATTTATATTCTAAATCTCTCTCTCATCAGTTTTCGTGCAATCTATGTACACTTCATTCCTACCTCAAGCTGATAGGTACGTCACGACCTATGGGTATGATGATGGTGGTAGGGTTCTTTCCCATTGATAAGATTAACTTTTTGTATTCGTGTGTTTTCCATCTCAGAATGTAAGCTGAGGTTTTTAGCCTTGATTGCACAGTTTTAGGTTCTGACTGTAGTAAAATATTGCTATGTGGAAATACTGGCAATATGTTCTAGCCACATAGTATTATTTGTGAGAATTGAGGCTAATGAGTATGCTTTCTGCCAAAAATATTGTAAAATGATTCTTTAGACTTATTTACTGTAGACAGTGAAGTTGATCATCTTGTTTTGTTTTTCTTCTCTGAAAGTCTAAAGTTTTAATTAGAATCTTTGTGTTTTAACTGCCCCTCTTTGGATTAAACAATAATTCTGTGCATTGAAGATCTGCACAAGTGTAGTTGTCAAAAATTCTATGAAAAATTAAAGTTTTTGCATGATATTTTACTATCAGTACTTGACATTCTTCTGCGACAAAAGGCAGTGGGTATGTTCTCTTCCAGTAACTTGAAAGCTCAGAAGGTCACTGTTATCTAAAATTCTCCATGTAAGGTTTTTCAAATGGAAACAAGAAGAATGCCATCTATTAAATTTTTTAGTCTGGGTCGCAAATGAAATTGTGAAACCAGTCAGCCAACAGCGCATCTATAATGTAAGTATCAGCTGAGGCTTCACAGTTAGTGCTGTCCTGTTCCTGTTGTAATGACTAAGTACATATCTATGGAAATAATTTTTAACCCATATTTATGTTGATTGTGTCCTAAAAGCAGTGAAAATATGTATAAGGAGACTCAAAGGATCAGGGTTTCTAAGCAACATCATAACAAATATATGAGAAACATGTAGTAACTTGTTTTTCAAGCAATATAAGGTCATGTAGACTAGGTTCTGCTTTGGCAGAACACATCGAAAATAACAGTAGGTGTTTCACAGAAGTTAGGTTTGCAAATTGGAAGTACCTACCAATAGAGAGATAAAGGTCTTATACTTTTATCTAGATAAGACTTCATTTTAAACTGAAAAAATAATAATAAAAAAGAAACACAAAATAATGTAGTTTAAACATTGTATGTATCGAATACTGGCATTTCTCTACAAATATCATTTTAGTACAGAAAATGGCATCTATTGCTAAGGAGCATCTTTGGCAATTTATGAACATGGTTTGAAATGCTGCCAGATAAAGTTATTTTATTCTTGTTCCCTATTTCAATATTGCTCTGCTTTGCCTTTAAGATAAGTACAGACATTTCTGTCTTTTTTGATGTTGAAAGACTGCAGATATGGTCTCGCTTGTTTCTTTGGTTTCATCTCAGCAGTGGTGAGCCAATAAAAGATTCAGAAAGATATTCAGATATCTAAAACTTGGAAAAATCCATTCAGATTTTTCAGCTATTAAATGTTATTCATAAATCTGATAATTATTATTATTTCCATTAATCCTGAAAATGGAGTTAGACGAATCATTCTTATGACTTGAGAACATTAGTCCCATTCATTTCAATAAACTTTATAATGCTGAAATCCTTACCACCTCCAAGCTGCTGTTTTAGGAAGTTGATTTGCAAAACCACAGGTTGTGTGAAGTGTGTTGAAGTCAATGGAACTGAATTTATATCAGCTGAGAACATGTCCAGGAACATCTAAATATAGGTTTAAAAGCTTTGCTTTAGACTGCTATTTTTTGAAAGGCTGTTCCACTTTCTTCCTAGTTTATTATGAAGATGTAAACTGTTTCTTGCACTTTGAGATTACAAATGTTTTCATCTTTCGTGATGACCTGTTTTCTTTAAATAGTAACTCTGGCTGAGTTTAATAAATCACATTCCAAAAGACTTAGTACTTTGGCAATGCATTATTAAAACATTGCCAGTATTTTAATAAGGCATTACTACTGCATATCTTTCCACTAGGCTGTTTTAAACTAAATGCACTTGCTGCTCAGGGAAGATGCAGAAAGATGCTTTGTGTGGCCTTCCTGGTGTAAGAGCAGTCTTTGGCCGTGCGCAGTGGGCCGAGCTTGTCTAAGAAATGGCCCTAATTCTTGTTGCCTAATGGTAGTGGTGGCAATTTTTGCCACTTCTCCAGCAGGGAGGTGATACAGCCAGAACTTCTTGTCGCTCACTGAATGAGCGACATGGGGTAATCCTGTGACACTGGGTAATCCTGACGTGACTTCAGCTTGGGAACTGTGGGTAGTGGCTCTTACCCAGCAGTGCTCGTGCTGTGTAATTTCAGTGTGTCACACACACGGAGGGAAGGCCAAGCAGCACTTGGAGCCTTGGATGTAGGCCTGTTTCATATGCCAAATATTTTTGTACTTATTTATCACTCATTTCTCCATTTAAAAACTTCCATTTAGCAGATCCAAATTTGATTTCTATTTTATACCTGACTAGCATGGTTAAATTCCAGATAGAGACTTCACAGTGCAAAGTGGTGGGAGGGAAGAGCATCTACAGCCATGAAGAATCACTCTGGTTCACCTTGCACTCATTTTGTTCTTAATTATATTGGAACCCCGAGCTCCTCCCAGAGCGCTGTGGAGCTAAAGACACAAAGAGTTCCCTCTGACTGTTATTAATGAGATCTAATTAGTGTGCTCAGCTTTCTTGGGTATGTCTGTTTTATGGTATGCAAGGAAATTGTTCAGTATGCTCAGAGCACCGTAAGTCGGTATTCTTTTAATTCTACTTGATAAAATTCTGCAGAGTGAAAACGCCTGTATAAAGTTAAAACTGCAAGGGGAGCTTAGAGACATCTGTATTTGTGCAGCTTCTGCATCTTGATGCAGCAACCTGCGAATGTCTCTGCAGGGACAGCCTGACCAGTGCCCTGCAGCACCTCAGCGGTCCCCAGAAGGCCCCAGCCAGGTGGCACCCAGCCTGAACTCTGGTCTGTGGTGCACAGCAGGTTGCCTTTGCCACCCCTTCCCTCAAGCCTCAGGAAATTCTCTGCACCGTGAGATGTCTTGTTTATGTAACCTGAGAAATAAATAGTGGTGCAAAACTTCAAGGCTCTCAGCTGCTTATGTTCTGACCCTTAGGAAATGTGACTGACTATTCTGAAAAACTGTAGAATACATATGTGTGAGTGGATTGCAATGGTCCTTATTTTTATATCACAATTACTTCCATCCCTCTTCCTCAATTAGTGCAAAGATTGTTCATCAGTCACACCATTTTTCATCTCGAATTCATCCTCATCTTTTCCTAGCTCATCCTCCTTTCATCTCTGTGGCTTTAGCTGCAGAAATGTTCCTGTTTTTTCTACATGCTGGTGATGTCTTTGGGCCATGTTTGAGTAGAAATAGGAATCAAAGGGACTGCTAAGTACGAAATGTGTTGAGGGCAACATTGTTTGGTTCTTGCTTTTGGGTTAGCTTGTCCAGGTGATTTTACTCCTCAGGATTTGTTAATGCTCATCAGACTTGGTTCATGCTGGTTGGTATTCAGACCAAGTTGATATTTAGGTTGGGCCTTCTCCCTGCTCTCTGGCAAAGGAGATGGAAGGTCAGGGCCAACGCGGCATTTTTGGCCTTGCATGTCAAAATGGCTCCCAAGCCATTTTGGGAAAGAAATTGGTGTGCAAACGAGGGTCAAAGATGCGATGATTTCAACTGTCTCCATGATCAGTTGTGCACCTTGCCAGCTGTAGAGTGATTCATTACCAGATCCTGAGCTGAGAGATTCATTTGGAGACCTGATCCATTTCTACCACAAACAAAACCAGTTGGAATTTAGGTCCCTGTACGGAAAGCCTTGTTTCAGCTCAGTGACGTGTTTTTAACATCCTTACATTTAGTATACGGAAGTTTTTTGCTGAAATGAGGTACCTGTGTGGTTTTGTTCACACTGAGTTACGAAAGAGCTTGATCTCCAATTTCTGTGTGGAGGACATCTTTCTCGGTGGTGCTTTTTATTCTAAACCCTTGACATGGGATTAGGTAAGGTCTCCCGAGTCTTCAATGCTGTAGGTCAACGGGCTGTGTTCAGACACCTTCTGCACCAGCAGTTCCATCTTTTGGTCATTGAAATTGTTTTTTCTCACCTTAGCGCTGGAAGACAGAGTGTGTGCCCTTGCCCATCACCTGAGGGTGTTCAGTGGCACAAGCAGCAGAGGAGGTGGAGGCAGCAGATTTTTGAGCGCCAGAAATGGCAGCAGCAGGAGTGTCAGCATGAGTTGACTGTGTTGAGGTAGCTCTCCTAAACTGTGCTGTGAAACCAAACCGGGCTGGTATGCAAAGGATGGTGGAGGCTGCCTCTTACTCCTGCAGATTTGATCCAGATTAATGGTATGTCTGCGTTTTGCAGTGGTGTTTCTGACAGCTGTGCAGCTGGAGGGCTGCCTGCTCCTGACTTTGGGCTGTAGTAATGATCAGGCCATAGAAGAGTAGCAAAGCAACACAGAATTACTTTAAGCATCCTCCCATGATCATTACTGTATTCTCTGATTTGTGGGTTGACAGTTAAAATCGCAAAATATACGTTCTTGGATATAATTGAAGTTGAAATAAATGCTGTTTTGATAGTTAATTCACATATATGTATGTATTTCACTCCATGCATAACAATTTTTGGTATCCTCAAAGTCAGTTTTTCATTAATGTATTCTATTATTTTGAAACCTAGGTAGATTTGATTGTTTATGGCAGATTAATTTATATGTGTGGTTCTTTGCTTTCCAAGATCTAGAATGTTTTACATTCTGGGCATGGGGTACATTGTCCTGAGGTTCACTGAAAACCAGTACTGAGATTTCCTTTTAATCTGTTAAGTGCAGTACATGGAAACAAATGATGCAATGTAATACTTCATCCCTGTTTAAAGTTTAACTGTTCTGCAACATTTAACATAGGTGACTAACATTAAGTACTATTTTTACAATGCGACTCCTAAACTGATTAATTAATAAAGTTATATTGTAAGGTTTAAAGTACTAGAAATGGAAAAGTCTCCTGAATGTGATGTTTCTAACAACTATAACATAAAAATTACTGCGTGCAATAAAAATGTGAGGAAACATCGTTTGAAATTAATACTGCAGTTACTCCATTAGTGGGGACATATTTGCTTTCAGTTCCTTTTTATTTCTTTGGCAAATATTGGTATCCGTTTGTCATTGACTCACATAAGCATATCCATAAGCTGCTCCTCAAGGAAATGCAGCATGTAACTGTTAGCGCTGTCAGTGCTGTCTTTGTGAGAGTTCAGCACATGAAGTGTGCATTCATGTTGCATCACATCACGCTTGTAGTTTCTCATGAGTTTATGATGCTGTACGCGCTGCACCCCTCTGTGAGCTCTGCAGTCTCCTCCATGTAACTCCTGCAGTTACCTATGGACGGAGGAATGGATCCAAGCGTGATCTGGATTAAGATTTGTGTGGAAAAAATTTGGCCGCAAGTTTTATTATCACATTAATTAAATTACATTACGTCATGGAAGCAATGAATATTTAACCGAGCGTTACTCATAACTGCGCCTTCCCCATTCCATCTCCATAAAATGACCCCACATAAAAAATATAATGGGACTTTTTGGAAGAAAACTGTAAGTAGCTGCATGAAAGAGACGAAAGTATCACAGAGTAATGGAAGATGGGATGGGCTGTTCCCACGGGATCCTTTGCAGCGTGTTTTGTCTTTCCACAGAGTCCCACAGTGGCTAGCTGAAATTCATCTGCCTCCGTACAAATGCTGCCATTTCTGAAGCTATTTGTTTCTCTGTCTAGAGAAATTGTGCCGTCATGTTTTAAAGTTGTAGTTAAAAGGTGTTTTCTGTAGTGAGCTTACAGTGCTGTAAAACAGAGCTTTTAAAGTAATAGTTATCTTCCAAGGTAGAATACAAATATGAAATACAGAAGTGAAAGTGAAATACTTGTGGGCGTGTGAGCAGCCAGTGCTCCGATGGGAAAACTTTTAACATCTGCAGGTGTAAGTAACAGTAAAATTGCAGTGCTCGCGAGCTCAGGTGTTTTCTGCAAAGCAGCAACCAGCCAATGGTGGTTGAGTAATTGCAGTCATTTGTCACTGGCTGGGCCCAACTTTGCAAGTGTTCTACCAGGGGATGTGCGTGATCATGGAGAGGGTCCCCATAAAATTAATGGGAATCTTTGTGCTAGTGAAGACAGTCCATCGTCATCAAGTGTTTGCAATTACTAGCGTAATTACTTTCTTCATTAAGATGACGTGATTAAAAAATTTTGTATTCAATATTTACAACTTGTATCTAAGAGTCGGAAATGTGAGCTGGACTAATAATAAATCAATTAAGGTACAATGGTGAAAGCTTCCAAAGCCACAAGTTAGACCAAATTTAGACATTTTCAGTGACTTAAAAGTTATTTAACAGGACATTGAGCGTAACTGATCTGACTTAAGTAGGTTACGGCTTTATTTTAAAAAAGGAGCTTTTGTCTGGATTTGTAAAATTTCAGTCGGCTCTTGCATGATATTTCCAAAGAGAATTACAGTGAAGTTAGAGGACCGGAGGGGTTAAAGACATCGTTAGCTAAAATTTTAATGGAGAGCATAATATCAAACTGAGCCCTTTGGGGAAATGAGTGGAAAATCTTCATGTTTGCAGGTGACTTCGTTATCTTTCTTCAGTATCATAATCTGTTGTGCCAGCGGAGCACTTACTGCTTTGTGAATGGCTCCCAGTCTTCCAGACACTCTTGCATTCTAAAGAGTTACTATTGAAAGATAAAATATTTTCATCATTTCTTTTGGTTTTATAGCAATAATATTTCAAAGTAATGAATACTATAGGAACGAAAATTCAGTAAGAAGCAGACTGGGAATTGGGGAGCATGAATCAAGAGTTACATTACTGACTTAAAAAGGAGGGTCAGTGTAGAGCGTATAAAAAGCCACTTTCTGTTTAACAGTGTGCGCTCAGTCTTGACTAATCGTAGTTATATCGATGAGTATTGTTTCAGATTTAACCACTCCATGCTTTAGGCTTGAACTACACTGTCATGTGTTGCACATTGTCTTCCAAAAATAGGTGTTACTTTTCCACCTAAGAGGCCCAGATGTATTTTAACAACTCTTCTCTACAGAACGTTTTCTCTAAAGTATGCAAGCAAATCCAATGGTTGATCTTACTGTGTGACCCCAATGTTCATTCCTTGAAGTTGAGCTGAAAGATGGAGAAATACAGGAGGTCAGTCGTGGAGACTGCTCACTTAAAGGAAGTGCTAGATTATGCAACTTCTGAAACTTGAGAGCCAAATATTTGTTTATCTACATGGTTTTTCACTTCAATAATATATGACTAGCAGAAAATGCTTTCTACTGTAGGGTGATATTTGCATTTTTGTCTAACAATTGTGGGATTTTTTTTTTAGTGCTTTAGAAAACTGAATATGAAATTTTCTCATAATAAAATATGCATCACTGTTCTCCACTCCACCCCATCACATTATTTTTTTTGTAGCTGAAATGTCAAAGCAGGTCTCCACTGCTTAGTTGTAGCATCTTTAATGATCAGCTTTATTTCCGATACAAAATGCAGAGATAAAACAGTAAGTAGCAGAGATCAGTAAAGGCTGTGATAATTTTTGGATTAGGATCAACTCTGAGTACCTCAGAAGGCCTCTAAATGGACTCTTGTAGTTCATACTAAATTCTTTAATCATTTTTATCCTTTTATTTCTTTCTGGTTTGTTTTTTGTTTTTTTTTTTTTTGGTTTTTTTTACTGCCACCACAATGTAGTGCTGTGTCTAGAGCGTATTGGTCTACCAGGATTGAACAAGAAGTTCTGCAGAGGCAGTCAGACCCTGTCCCAGTTATGTCCATGGAAACAAAGGCAGTATTTTATGTATTGCATTTGAACTTTATCCGTAACAGTGCAGCTGTGTTTTGTGCCTTTTGGAAGGGGTCAGTTTTAGGGACATGGTCAGTGGGCATGGTGGGGATGGGTTGGGGTTGGGCTTGGGGATCTTAGAGCTCTTTTCCAACCTGAATGGTTCTGTGATTCTGTGATGCTGGCCCAGGCTGTCCTCCAGATATGACCAGGAAGTGCTGGCAGAGCCAAAGCTGGGTGAGGGGAGCTCCGGCAGGAGGGAAGGCTGAGGGCAGCACCAGGGCATCATGGCATGTTGCACCACTTGCACAGCACGTGCCCTATCCCAGAAGCCTTGTCTAGTGCAGCCCTGGAGGAATATAAGCATCATTATTCCAGTTTTTCAAAATGAATACAATCTTTATGTAATATTTATAAAGCTATTTGGTTTAAATTTAATAACCTCTCTTATAAAGTATTGACTGTGCTATTCAAAATCATTTATTAACATCAAGTCACTCATAAACCATGGGGATCAATACATTCAAATGAGGATGCTATTTATTCACTCTAGTATCGTGGTAGTTTTGAATACAGCTTCCCAGCCTTGGCTTCGTACGACTCTGAGATTCTGACATTGTAGAGAATTGTGAAGTGGCAGTTGTACACATCGAGCAGGGAGTAAGTCAGCCTTTAAAAAGTCTTATTTTCTCCAATATGAGCAACACTGTACGCTACACAAGAGCAGAACGTTCTTCCCAGTAGCAGCAATTGCAGCACTCCATCCATCCAGAACTTCCATCCTTCAGCTTGTGTTAAAAAGTTGCTCAGCAGTTTTTTTTTCCCCGTTTTGAAATTACCTTTGCTGTTTTGGGATTACTTCTTTGGGTCAATGACTGTGGCATATTCTGAGTATAGTTTTTTAAACATCTGTGGGTTCTTCTTAAAAGCTTGCCTGTATTCAAACTGATGGATTCCAAGTGCTTTTCACAGTCGGTGTGCACGGGTGCCATGTGTGATTCTCACATGTGGTGGCGAGAACCATTTTTTTCTCACAGAGTAAATTCAGAGATAAACCAGGGAGATTTATCCCATTCACTTCTGTAAATCAAGAATCTGACCCAGACATTTTTCACTTTTATTTCACCATTTGAGTTACCTGTGCCCAAGCAACAAACATGCCTTTTTGGCTGTTACACAGTGATCAGCTGCAGACATCAATCCAGATGATTCCTCATTTAAAGCCCTTTACACCATAATGCACATTTGAAATTAATTTTCCATTTCCTTTCATATGCTGCCTTCCTTCTCCACTTTCTCGAATAACGCTGGGTGGGAGAGTGAGCTGCTGGGGCTGATGTTGCATCGCTCCTCTCCTGCCCAGCCGTGCCCTGCAGCACAGGGGCTCAGGTCTCATCCTGATCCCTGAATTAGAAACCTGTATGCTGCTTTTCATCCATTTGCAACTCTAGGTCAATGCTCTTGCAGCTTTAGGGAGGTAAGAGCCACCCTTTGTATTTCTGCTGCAAAAAGCAGGAGCACTTTTTAGAAGTTTAAAAAGAAATCAATCACAAATTTACAAATTAATATAGACATCAGAATTGATAGAATTTTCAGTTATTTATAAGTGAGTCATTTTCCTTGACCAACCATGCAAAAGTGTACCAAGATTTTGTTTATTTTTATATTCTTGTAATTGTTGCTAGCTTTGCAGTTCCACAACTATAGCTGATGTCCAAAAGTGGAAGTACGTTGTTCTCATTTGCAGTAACATCCATCTGATCTAACTCTCTTTAGAACAGCAGTATCACTTGAGCTTTATTCTTATCCAAACAACAGCTGACCGACTGGTTCCAAGGAAAATTTCCATCTTAGATACTTCCTTATCTGTTACAGGTCGATGCACAAGCTGACTCAGCTGGAGAGACTTGATCTGGGCAATAATGAGTTCTCTGAACTGGTAAGAAATGCCCTTTTTCAACAAACACCAGTGTCGTTTCGGTGCTCTGCTTGGAGGTTAGGCTTCTGCTTGAGAAGCATTAAGGCATTGTGGCCACGTGCAGCTTTGGAGCAGTCTGCTGCCTTTGGGGAAGGTATCTGTCTAATAAGAGGAATTGGAAGGAAAATTAGAGTTGAGAGGAGGAATTATGATTATCTATATTAACCTCAGTGAACACCGGAGGAAAAGAGAATCATCAATCATCACAGGAACAAATAGCACAAAATGACCACTAATTAACTTAACCTGGAAATCAGAAGTGATTTTAACCATCAAAGAAGAAAAAGAAAATTCAGTAGAATTAGCTTAGGCAAAATAAATTACCTTCCAATTATTGACTAATCGTTTTTTAATAGAAACACATAACGTGACTGCACGTAGAACGGAGGGACTGAGCTGCGGGTGGGCAGCCTCCTCCCTCCCCATGGTCCGTGCAGAATGAGCTGCTCCGTAACACGCCGTGTGGCTGGGCAGCAGGAAGAGGACTTCTTGTGGGCGCTGCAATACTCCAAGAATTTAGACTACAGGAGATAGATTTCTCTCTTTAGGTGCTGACATGCTGAACTGACACATTTTTTTCTAGCCGTGTTTAAATACTGCTGGTGAAATGGTACTCATTTCTCTTTTTTTTGCCTTGTTCATAAATGGCATACTGCCAAAAACCTGCTTAGAACAAGAACTGCTAAGGAGTTCTTTGTTTTCATTTAATTTGCAAAGATTTCTTAAATTTCTTTCTCGATTTTAAAGAGCAACAACACAAATTCAGTTACATTATTGTACTGTTCATGTCATTAACTACCCAAGAATGTGATGTGTGTTATGGAAAAAGAAACTGAAGATGAAATCTTTTTGTCAGAAAACACTGTTTTATTTAACAAGAAAAAGCAAAAACAACACAACAAAACCAAACAGCTTGATAGAATTGTCCATAACGTGATCTGTTCTTTTCCTCAGCCTGAGGTTCTCGAACAAATACAAAATCTGAAGGAATTATGGATGGACAATAATTCTCTGCAAGTACTACCTGGGGTATGAGCATTTATTTTATGTAATGTAATCTATTGTACTAATGATGAACAGTTTACTGTGCAGTAAATGAGTGCATGTGCGTTTTCTGAATGGGTGCATATTCCTAGTTAATTCTAATATGGTTATCAAGAAATGAAAGGCTCAAAATAGCCATGCTTGTGAAGACTTTCTAAATGTTGTGTTATTACATGATAGTAATTAATTAGGAATGTACCTGTTATATCTGAGCCTTGCGTAGTTTGCATTGCAAGGGGAAGTTATTTTCTACTGTCTTCTCAGACATTGTACATTTCAGTGTAAGGAAAACAGCAGCACATTTTTGCTGGTTTTCCTGGTGAAATGTCATGTCTAGAGCAAAGCGACCATCCTGTGATAGTGGACCAAGAAGCAGATTGCTCCTGCTGGCTTCAAAGTCCGCATGCCTACAGATTTTCAAAGAAATTTGAGAATTTTTGTCACGTTGCTCATTGATGTTGCAGCTGCACTTAATGTATTCACCAAGGAACCGGTTGGGATTAACCTCTCGTAAGCGAACTATGAATATCTGAAATCTGATTTTAGACTTTACAAAACGCAGACAGTCGGAACGACACGGAAAAGCAGCGCTGGCGTTGGGTGCCCCAGTGCTGCTGTGGGCGGAGGGGTGAGCTGGGAGTCATGCCAAAGACCAACCATTTGGTTGTGTCCAACCAAAGTAGTAATACAGCCGTGTGATGCTGAAAACTCAGTTTTCCTCCAGATTTAATCACTTCTGAACATCTGAATCAGTTTGGCGTGTATCATTAATTTTGGTGCAGCTCACTTGCAGAATTAGAGGCTGGTTTAACCGCAGCGGACAGCATTTTAATAGGTGTTAGAATTATCACCTGGGCTCACAGAGAAACTGATTTTCAGCTCTGCCCCATGCCTGAGCCTTTCCTTCTGCAGCTTTCTGAGGAAATACCACCACTGCTTCAGTGGGACAAAAAGAGAAGCGTGCTAAGATAACCAGTAGAAGTCTGTATTGCAGTTGTATGTCTTTAAACTTGGAAATTGGCATGCCGTGTCTATCTGTTGAAGTAACGCTTTGTAACATGCTATTAAGTCTATAGGGAAGTTAAAACAGCTCGTGTACCTGGATATGTCAAAAAACAGGATAGAAACTGTTGATTTGGACATATCGGGATGTGAAGGACTTGAAGACCTCCTGTTGTCATCAAATATGTTGCAGCAACTGCCAGACTCCATAGGTGAGAAAAGCTCCTGTTTTTACACTTGACTTCATGGTAAAGCTGGAACAAGAACTGCCATTAAATTCCAAAGGAGTTGGGCACATCTGGGATTGGGGCAGTCGATAAAGGCTGTTCTGAATGTCAGAAAAAAAAAAAAGAATCCATGGTTAGAGGGTCTAGATTAGTCTGATTTGTGTTTTTGAACAAACTAAAGGTACTACTGATCTGATCTAAATTAGAATGGAAGTATAGAAGTGATTATATTAACAGTATCAAATGCCTGAAGAAAATCAGTTACAATAGAGCAATTCTAGATGATGGCATCAAATGAAGAAACAGTTCAACCTATTCATTCTCTGTTTTGACTATATTGCATGTATAGAATTTCTGAATTACTTAGAACACACAGAATTTCTGCAGGGTGTCTGTAGGTACGTTGCTCCGTACAAGCGATCCCTTAGGTTTTGTCCAGGAACACTGGAGGTCCTTCCTCTCTTCTGTTGCTTCCAGCAGATAAGGCCCCAGAGATGCATCATCCTGGAACATGGTGGAACACAGAAGTGTGCACCTCCCCCATTTTAATTAACAGAGTCAAGCCTCCAGAATATATGGCTGGCTAATAAAACTCTACTACGTGAGCATTACTGAGTGACTTTTACAGCTATTTTCCATTTTGGTCTAATACAATTTCTCACCGTCCACCCTGCAGTTTTTTCTCAGTGCAGTTTTCTGATGTGCACGTGCAGATCGATTTTCAAGGTTACATAACTCTGGTACAGAAGGATGCTTACACTGTGAATTGTGCACTCAGTTCTCATTTCCAAGTTCCTATTAGTGAATCATAATAGATGTAACTGAAGCCAAGCAGAAAGAGTCATTTCAGTACTGCATTTTCAGGTGACAGCTTGCTACAATTCTTTTTGGTAGGAATTTTTCCTCTTAAAAGACAGTGCTGTTGAAGCCTAGATGTTTGCTGGAACATGTTGATTTTGAAAATTTTTCAACAAAAATGTACTGTGATAGAAGTGAGTAATGCTTCTGATATCCCTTTCAATCCTACTTTCCATCTGCTTTAGCTTTTATACTGCAGCACATTCCACTTAGCATTTTTCTGTATCTAAGTAGTTAATTTATATTATACGCAAGGTTAATTACAAATAGTAGTTTCAAAAAAAAAAAAAAGCTATTTTGTTGTTTCCAGAACTCTTTCAGGGCAGCAGCAGGCTTTGAAATGTCAATAACTTCCAGAAGGTGGGAATCTTATTTTCTGACTGTATCGAGCTCAATTTCAGCCACTGCAATGCAATGATTTCCCCATTCTTTCTGTCTTTACTGTTGTATTGATTTCCCCTGTTACACAGTGTAAAGCAGAAGTGTCATTCCCTGGGTAAATGTTACCCAGTAATGCATCTGCTGATGCTTCAATATCTAACAGTTCTCTTAACAGAAAGAATTAGCTGCATGCACAGATGCCTTCAGGACTGATTCTAGTTGTCTGTACCTACATATTGTGAAGCACTCTAAGTGTAGCATTTACTTCAGGCAGTTTTGCTGGTGTCCTTCTGGGACCTAAGCACCTTTTAATCAGGGCAACAGGACTTGGATTGGATTGAAACGTTAATAGATAAGTAGAAATGCTGCTCTTCCTGTACAGATGGGATACTATTCTTGTTTTTTTTTCCTCTTCGTGTTTTTCAGGACTTCAGAATACACTTAATATTTTACTCATTGCATTTCAGCTCAACATTTAATCTGCGCTGCATTGCAATGGAGCACATTTTCAATGGGACAAGAATGTGTTTGTATACTGCATAATTTCTACAATCTAGATCTAAATAATATAGTGCTGGACATTATTGTTTATTTAAGAATACTGGAGATTACAGAAGGTGAAGAAGATGAATGTGACGTATTTCTCTTCCCTCCTTTCCTTCCCGTTCTGCAGGGCTGCTGAAAAGGCTCACAACGTTAAAGGTCGATGACAATCAGCTCACGATTTTGCCCAATGCGATTGGAAAGTGAGTATCAAGAAACATCTTTTCCCTTTGACTTGGTTGTTTTTTTTTTCTGAAATCAAAAGTGAGACAAAGAAGAAGCACCAAATTACAAAATAATCCCACAATGTGTGCCTGACACGCAGCTTGTCCCATTTACACGCGGAGCAGCGCCATTACCTCTGTGGACTTACAGTGGCATAAGCGATAGGAAGGTGAAATGTACCATGTTGCTCAAGACAAAGGATGAAGTGGTATTTTCTGTATGAATCACTTGCAATTTGGGTGATCAAAGCAACGAAAGTAGAAGAAAGATAAGAGTTTGGGGGAATGGCAGTTTCCATAGCAACAGCTAGGACTGATGTTGGAAAGAAAATGGCTGTAAACCACACACGTATGAAGGTGTCTTAAAATACTGAGGGAGCATAAATGAAAAAGCGGTGATGATTTTGTAGGTGTATACATAAAAATGCGAAAATATCATAAAAGCAAGCTTCTTACAAAAAGCTAAATTCGCTAAAATTCGGTCAGATATTGCATGACCTTTGGTGCAAAATTCTGCCTGGCGCTGCTGCGTGCAGAGCTTCCCTCTGCTGCCCCAGTGTACTGCCTGCACAAAATGCACAACTTGCTGTAAATCTCAGGGCGGGCCCAGGCCTGTCTGCAGAGCAATACGAGGAACCAGCTGCTGCCCAGTACGATTATTCTGCCGTTCCTGGAAGTAGGCGCATTGATTTGATTTATATTGTTTCACACGACACGTATCCCTTCCTAGCGGAGAACATCTTCAACACCGACACTTTTGTAGGAGGCCTCTTCCTCTACACCTTTTCCTTCTGAAATTCAATCTAAACCGACTTTTGGAAAAAAAAAAAATCAGTATGCACAGCCCCTGGCCACTGTCAGCAGCTGTAGCTCCTGTGTTTCCATCATCCCCGTCACCCAGGATTCCTGCGGAAGGATCGTAGAATGGCCTGGGTTGTAAGGAACCTCAAAGATCATCTAGTTCCAACCAACTAGTTCCATCTAGTTCAACCCCCAAAGAAGAAGAAATGGAGTTCAGCCTAAGAAATGCTTACAGCAGCGCTGTGCTCAGCACAGAACAGGAGGAAGGGACGGATGTCCTCTTTTTGCCATCTTTGAGAGTTGCCCTCGGACTCTACCTGTGCTCAAAGAGCAAAAACCAATCTCTCTTCATTGAGTTCTAGCTCCACAAAGTATTTCACTTGAAGTATTTTTCTTAAGGGCCGATGAGAGCCTTCCAAAATTAAAGCCTGGAAGGATTCTTTTTGATTTGTTAAAAAATAGAATTGTACAGTGAGATCTCTAGAGTAGAAATAATCTCTAACCTCCACAGCCGGTGCTGTCCTACTCCTGCACCCATTTTATAGTGATATTCTCAATAATAATTTTGTTGTTTGTATAACATCAGGGGAAAAAAAAATCTGAATTTGTGGATTATGAAAACTGTAGCAACTGCAATCTCGGGCTTGGCTTCCTGTGAAGTACCTCTTGCAGCGCTTTGTATCAATGTGATATTAATGGTGTGTGTTAAAAGTTGGCTGCACCAGTGACAAAATGGAAATATGGTCGTGCAGCAATCACTTCTGACCATCAGTGAGGGCTCAAAGCTGAGCTGGGCACTGTGCAGGGAGGCTGACGTTGTGTCCAGCATTACCTTTAGCAATTTTGGGAGTCATTTTTTAAAAGCTGCCATGACAGTATTTCCTTATGGATTGAATTGTTCATATTGAAGGGAATTCCCTCTTTTTTTTGCTTAATATCTGCTCAGTGTTATTTGTTGAGGATCCATGGTTATGTTGTAGGAGATGCACACTGCTGCTCTAAAAGGTGTGTCTGCAGAACAGTAGGTTAATCACCCAATATTACCACATTATTTTTAAATGTAGTACTTTCCCTCACTTAATGAGGACAGTGTCTCCCACATCAAAATGAACTTCCTTTCTCTGACTCATCCACTTGGATAGTTTCCTACTGGGTCTCTTTCTCCTAAATGATAGGCATGGTACCCACTGCAGAGTGCATTATTCTCGCACAAAGATTAGCAATGTGGAGGAGGGAATTCTCCCTCCAGGGACCAATTTCCTGATGAGACACAGAGCATTTCAGCGCTGCCTGAGTCAATGTTGTTAGCAGTGAACTACCACCCTCATTGCTGGCAGGCATGTTCAGAGCACAAGCCTGTAAATGGCATTTGGAGTTGGACCTGCAAGTTGCTATGCACAGCAGACTCAGTTCAGTAAAACGTTTAAGGATATATTTATCTTTATCTTGTTTAAATAGTATCAGAGGATTTACATCAAGTACTTTACAAACTGGACCCAGAGGCTGGAGACTGTACCCACAGGACCTGAGTGAATGCCCCTGCTTCTGCTTTCTAGGTGCAAAGGTTGTGGCCCACGCACAGGGGATGGTGCAGTAACTTAGGAGCCGCTGTGTGGTGTCAGAGGAGTGTTCTGTAGAATCACTGAGGCTGGAAAAGCCCTGTGAGATCCCCAAACCCAACCCCGCCGTGCCCACTGCCCACATCCCTCAGTGCCACATCCCCACAGCTCTGGGACACCCCCAGGGACGGTGACCCTGCACCCCATGGGCAGCCTGTGCCAATGCATCACCACTATTTGGAGAAGAAATTTTTCCCACCATCCAACCAGACCCTCCCCTGGTGCAACTTAAGGCTGTTGCCTCTCGTCCCTTGTATTTGTGTATATGCGTGGTCTACATCATGCCTAGCAGTATCAGATGCTGCAGACCAAAGTGGTAAATTTATGTTCTCCTGTTTGCAGAGCTCTTTTTGCCAGATGTTGGGCAGATGGGTGTAGCTAATACCTGAGGATTTGGTGCTGTGGTGGTTGGGAGCAAAAGTCTGTGACTGTACAGAATGGGGCTGGGATGGGCTGGAACCCCTCTTTTGTTCATGGCAGTCTCCATGCTCAGTGAATGTCTTTTTACCAGTCTGCCTACAAATATTCCTCATCAGCCTTAGTATGCATACTGACAACTGCCCCATTTCAGTGAATGATGCATCTGATTTTTGTCTGTTCTTGAAATCTATAGAGAATGATCTGAATTTAGCCCAAGAAGGCATTAAATTTAATACATTAAAGCAATTAAATTTTAGCTAAATTAGCACGATTGGAATTATAGCAGTTATTCTCAACACAGTGTTCATCTGGTCATCCACAAGCCATGGTGACTGATAAATCACATTCTGAACTACATGCTTTGCAGTGGTGGTCACAGAGATACAGTACAGTTTCACGAGGACTTTGTTGCTTTTATCGTGACCATCTTCATTTGTCTACTGATGGTGTCACCAGGAAGAACGGAAGCTGAGAACATCTGTGCCAGACAACATCTTTCAAATCAAGTCAAGTCACTCTTTGCTGTCATGGGAACTTGCACCATTAGAGTTCAGAGGATGAGAGCTTCCAATTTCCATTGGAAGCAGTTGTTCAAAATTAGCTTGTCTATTTTTGAGCTTTTCTGGTTGTGTTATCATCAGTAAAATAAGAACATGTGCATCTTTAATTGAATAAGCTTTCAAGTTGGACTTCCCTCTGTCATGCACATATTCTGTATGAGCACTTGAGAGAAAAATCATGGAGCAGAAAAAAAGGGGCGATAGAAGTGGGGAATGATGGTATTCACAATGAGTCACAAAACTTTTATTCCATGATTTGAATGAGCAGCACAGCATTAATTTTAAAATTATTTTTATCTGACCTAATTTTTCAAGAGATTCAGTAGACGCTTCTTCAGGATAAGTTTATGTATGTGCGTCTATAGCATAAATGTAATATGCTTATTTCTATGTGACTTGTATTCATTCCTGTTCGTAAGAATTTGCATTAGCAAAGGTCAAATTGCCGAAGCAAGACTGAAACGTGGAGTGTTCCCTCATACCACCTGCAGTCCTCAGGGCAAAATGACACTCAGCAGAGATGTGAGTGCTGTGTGAGTGCCAGGACAAGGTCTGGAGAGCAGAAAGGAGCCTGTGAGGGCCTCCTGGTGCTGGAGCGCCCGGGTAGGGGCTCCGCGTTGGGTCCATTCCCTTGGCTTCTCCTCTGCTCTCGTCCTGCAATGCTGGCAAGGAGGTGGCTTTTATGATGTAGGCCCCTGTCTTTAGGACCCAATAGAAAACCTCCAGCTCGTTTCACAACCAGTGGTATGTCCTTACCTGTTGCGTGTCTGTCTTTGTTAAGTCTATAAACTTTCCATTTGGTTCATCAGCTTAACGTCAACTGCCCCGGGTGTGGAATACTTGGAAAACTTACTGCCAACAGCGATAATGTGGGAAACTAAGTAGTCTTTCTTAAGCTGCTCTACTGGATGAGATCAGTGAACAGTGTGCAAAATAGTTCCTAAACTTTTATTATTATAGACTTCTCCTAGGGAAATCTGTAAGCAAGGTTCCATCTTCAGGGCACGACAGCTGCAGAGTTGTGAAGATTTGAAACTTCCAAATGTTTTAGATGGTTAATTTTTGTTACTTAACTCTCACACAGCATCTAACAAGTGCATTTACAATTTCAGTTTATCTTTATTAGAAGAATTTGACTGCAGCTGTAATGAGTTGGAGTCGTTACCTTCTACCATCGGTTACCTTCACAACCTGAGGACGTTGGCTGTGGATGAGAATTTCCTTCCTGAGCTGCCTAGAGAAGTGAGAAGCTGATTCTGTTTTTAAATTGCATCAAAATGTTTTGTGACGGGGCTCAGATTTCATCCCTGTGAAGTCAAAATATCTGTCAAAGCAATTCATTTACTGCTAGAGCAGTAAAATAGTAAAAATCAAATTAGTGAACTCATGCAAAGGTGAGCGCATCGCTCAGAAGCAGCAGTGCATGTAGCGAAGTGCATTTCCCTCATGTTTCTGACAGAAGACAGTGTTTTCTGATTCTGCATTTTCTGTTCTTTGTTACTTATAGGAAAAAAAAAGATAATTTGGCCACCTTCTGACATTACATTAGTGATAACGCTTTTTTCGAAGCGAGCATTGTTATATCTTTGCTTTTTTTTTTCGTTCTCACAGATTGGAAGTTGTAAAAACGTAACCGTGATGTCTCTGCGTTCCAACAAACTGGAATTCCTCCCTGATGAAATAGGCCAGATGCAGAAGCTGAGAGTGTTAAACCTGAGCGATAACAGGTATAGTTCATATCATTTTCCCAACTTGCATTATAAGAATTTGTTTTAAAAAATAGGTGATTCTTTTTAGGTATTTGTTATATTAAAAATATAAATGTATATAAAACATATACAAATTGTATTTATAAATACTTGAAGTATTTAAACCGTAAGGAAGAGGTCTTGATTTGATTCATTTTTATGGTTTGGTTTTAATTCTACTGGCATCCAAAGCGAAGTTGGAATGGGGCAAGGAGTCTCAGTGCGCTGTCAGAGATGAAAGGCTGCTTGCTTATTTTATCTGCTGCTGTTTCCATGTGAAAGTGTGATATTTGTCTTTAAAACTGCATACAGTTTTATAATTTAGTGTTGTGCCTTGATAAGAGAATTGTGACAAGCTGCTATATGAGATCATTGCACACAAACATGCTAGATATCACCCCAGCTCCACCAAAATCAACAGAAAATGTTCTGTTTCCTTCAGCAGGGCAAGGGTTTTGTCAAAAACTAACAGAACCCCGCCAGGTTCTCTGTTCCCATGTACACGACTGTTCTGAGAATGCAGTGCTTACTGTGAGACTTCCCTGGTCTCCGTCCTGTGTTCCCACCGCTGTCAGAAATGACTTTTCCATGGAATTTCTAGATACGTGTGCTCCAAGAATATGTTAATTTTCAATGTGTGAACCCTTTTCTGTTTCAACTAATTATCACTTGTGTCCAGTAAATATCAGGGGAAGCACTTTGTGCACCTGGGTCTGATTTGCCGTCCGTAGTTTTGTTGTTATATTTAGGCTGACCATAAAGTGTAAAATCAAGTAATGTTGAAATCCCCGCAATACATATATTCAAAATTGTTTACTTAATTCCAATTGTGCATCACAAAATACATTATGTATGGGCCAGTATGTGAAGTTAAACTGAACTTCAGGTCCGTGTGGAAGCTGGCCAAGTCCCAGAATCAGATCTTAGATCTTCTTGACTTTGGGTTTCAGGTCCCAGTGCTTTCCCAGGGACATGGGTGCACTGTCCCGTCAGCACACTGCAGTGGTGGGGGTTTGTGCTCCTACCTGTGTGCCTGCAGCTGTGTTTCAGGCACATTTTGAACTCTGTGTTTCTGGCATTCTTCCCAGCACAGCGGTCAGCCTCCCCACACTGTTCTGCATCCATCTTCCCTGTTCTGCTCTAGCTCAGTTTTGTCCAGGCAGCTGGGGATCCTGAACGCATAGGGATGCAGGTGAAAGCATCCTGTCAGAAATGCGGTGAGTTTTCAGATGGATGCTTCCAGTGGCTGCCCACCTTGCTCTGCACAGCCAGCTGCAGGGGCACTGGGGCTGTGTCAGGGCTCCTCGGTCACCTCTGGGATGCCAGGGGGCTGCAGCTACATTGCCTTCCCTGGCACATCCAACCAGTCTGAACTGGATCACTTGGACCCTTTTTTTCAAACCTGCTATCAGGCCATGAGCGTGTGTTGAGGAAGTAGAAAAATAGTCTTTTTTTTTTTTACCTTTCTTTGTTTCTTTTTGCTGAGTCAGCTGCAGATTTCAGGCCTATGACTACCTCTGTAATTACTGCTTTCTGAGTGCTGTTACTGGGGTGACAGGGAGGAGGTGGCTCGCTGCTGGGAGAAGGCAGCGGAGGTGTAGGAGTGTGCCAGATTTCCTGAGTAAGATAACCTGACAGCTGGCTGCCACAAAAGCAGCACTCCTGCCCACTTGCCTTTTTCCTGGCTGCCCAGTGATAAGAGAGCACTGGGATTTCCACTGTGGAGTAAACGCTGGGAGCAGCATCCCATGGTGTGATGTTCCTTAGGCTGGGATGTGCCGGTCACTGTCCTTCCCACTCCCCTTTCCCGCTGGCTGGTAGCCCTGCATCTCCTTGTGCTTTCCCAGGTCTCCTCGGAGAAGTGGCTGGGATGGCCTGACTCCCTGAAACTTCTAGAAGCGATCTTTCTTCTTGTTGTGGTCACTTTCTGGCTCTCCCCACATGTTCAGTTTGCTCCCAGTGGCATCTGGCAAACACTGAAGGCAGCTGAAGGAACACAGTGGCTGTGCACCAAGGCAGGAAGGAGGGGGAGGGCAGGAGAAGACGGCTTTTCCTCACTGACATGGGAAGTTATTCTCTCAACTCAACCTGAAAAGCTGTGCAGTGAGTTGCAGCCATCCAAGAGCTGGTTGGAGAGCAGTCTAGACTAGAAGAGGTAGGAATGGTTGAATTGTCTCACAGGCTTCTCCCGAAGGGGCCTGGGGGATTATTTTTCCTACTTTGTTGACAACAGTTCCATCTGAGGTTGAATGTTGCCCTGCTGAGGCGTTATGATTATGCTGATTTCTATTTTTTGTGGAACTTCCCACCTATATGTACTAATAAGGACTGTACTTGGGCTATGCTTGCGGTTAGGTACTTCTCCATGTTATCATAATACTTTTGCACTTCCGCTCTTCCTGCTTCAGGTATGGCAGAGAAGGTAGAGCATGTCAGCTCTTTCCCTTTGAGCCACTGCAAGAAGAGACACAGATGTGCAAGCAGAGCAGAAAGGCAATTCTAGATCCAAGGTGCCAGTGCACTTGCTTCGTACTATGGCATGGGGCTCCTGAGTCCTGGGCCAGGGGTCAGGCTTCTCCGTGGCAGCCCATTCTGAGACCTGCTGAGCCCTGGCCTCTATGGGTTCTGCTGCTAAGGAAGATCTGCTCACACCAAATACTGCTCTGACAGAATTTTTTGCGTGAGGCCTCCAATTTTTGCACAAACCTTCTGAAGATTGGCAGTCACTCCCTGTACTAACAGTAAATGGGGATGGACTGTGCATGTAATAATAGATTCTTTTAGAATTTATCTGTGAGTTCTTTGTGACTTTCTCCCTCCTGACACCAGAGGGGATTTCATGTCTGTTCTGTCAGGCTGCTCGTGCAGCTTTGCACATTAATTTCAGAGGGGACAGACTGTGTCACTGTGACTGTCAGCCCATGCTGGATGTTGGAGGATTGTCATGGATATATAGTTTTACAAAGGGGATTCAGCCTTTCACTGGGGATCTGCCCACTGCAGATTCATCCTAGTAAATAACTTAGATCAGGGCCATGTCCTTCTATTTTGTCACATGCCAAATTTTACCTACCGTGTCTACAGCTGTGGATGACCTTGTATGTCCAGCAGCCTCTTTGGTCATTACCGTTATCCCAGTGACTTTCTCTGTTAGTAGCTGGGCTACTCAAGTGTTTCTTGTGAGATGCCATTTTTCCACAAAAAGTGTTCATTCTGGATATGTTTCTCATGACATGGGGAGTGCAGTCTGGCTCCAGGCTTGCAGAGTGCAGGGTTACTGGTGGCTTTGAACTTGACTTGCCGGAGTGCTTGGAATATTGGCAGCCTGCTCTCCAAATGGTCTTGCATAAGAGGAGTGATGGACAGCTTAGCTGTGAAGTAGCATGTGATGAGGAAAAAAGAAGCTCTCCTTCCTTTGCACTGTCTGGGTATGAATGTAAAATACCTTCACTTTTCATGTGCTTCTAGATCATACGTAGGAGATTTTCTATTAAGTTCTCATTGGATATCTTTCAGGAAAGAGACAAATCTGACATATACTTCTTTGCCACTCAGGCTAAAAGGAATCTTAAATGCTTGTGAGCTGACACGTTTTGCTCAAAGGTGTTCGGAGTCCCTCCTAGCTTTTTTAATACTGTGGTTTCAGCTACTACAGGCTTTCACTCTTGTTCTGTCTTCTGAAGGCCCTCAATATTTTCAGATGGACCTTGCTTGTTTTAATTGACCAGAAGCTATTTTTTTAGTTCCAGGATTTTCTACTGATGTTCATATTAAAACTTAATTTCAAGCAGGGAATTGCACTCCAGCGTTTCTTTCCCATGCCTTACACACTAAGACTGTATCTATCCTCCTCATCTCCATAGCTGGGAGCCTTCTCTCCTTTTATCTTTACAGGTCCAAACCTCTTCATCCCTTTCACAGACTCTTCATCCCTGGGAAATGCAGTATTTGGTTGTCACTACACAATAAAAGGCAATGGTGGGCTGAACTCTGACTTGCTATCACTTTGCTAAAGTGGAGTCTAATGAGGGTTAGTGTGCATCTGACTAGAGCATAGGTGGCTTCACCCTGTGCGTTCAGGAGAGTTTTGATTCCAGTTACAGGCAATGCAGCTACCTGGGGATTCATCTTCACCTTTGCCAGGCGTCTCTGGTGCTTCGAGAACCAGTGCAGCATCTGATAAAGTAGTAGTGCCATTACTGATGCATGAAAGGTACAGAGACCTCCACCATGTAGCGAGTCCCTGGGGGTAGCTGCTTGGATTCACTCCCTGCTAAGAATGCACGTGGGATTCATTCAGAGAAAAAAAAGATGTCTTACCAGTAACCGGTGTTCTTCACAATGTGTAGTCCACAGATACATTTGTCTTCCATCTGCTTCTCCTCTCTCCTCAGAGTCCTTCCAGGTATGAGTCCTGTGATTGAGAGGTAGAATTGTTAGAATGTACATTTGGGCTACACTTCTCAAAGAGCATCGGTTACTGGTAAGTAACCTTTCTTCTAGTTTTAGATTGTTCTTACAGAAGAGCTTAACCAGTCATCGACTTTCTGTATTTGCATTGCTTCTGCTTCTGTCTTGGGATCAGGGCTCGATTACTGCTCTGAATCTCAGGACCAGAAGTTAGATGAAATGAGCGTAAGATTGCGATCCATTCCAAAATGAAGGTCTGTTCCTTGGTGTATCTTTTCTTTTTCTGTTTGGTTATTAATACAATATTGCTTATCCACAAAGAGGTAATTACTTCTGGCCGTTAATATCCTCCAGTGTTTTTGTGAACAGTAAATGGAAGAGTTAATAGGAATGTTCTTTTAATAGGCAGTTCTTTTAAACTTTCACACTCTGGAAACCCTGTCATTATCCGTATGCTGAGGGTGACCGTGGAGAACTGTCCCAAGCAGCAGCTGTCCCTGGGTTCACCAAACTGGCTGGGTTACTCTAAATTACCCTGGAGTCCTCATTCCAGCGTGTCATAACACACCAGTACACTGCTTCCTTGAGGCGGGGGGTCACACGGTGCCAATGGCTTGGTGCTCAGGGATGTCCCTTCAAAAAGAACCGTTTTACTTTAGTTTGTTTTTATTCACCTAGAGGATGCCAGGGGAAAATTCTTTTTTCTTATAAGAGAAGAAAACATCTTATAAGAAAGCATTAACTTGGTGAAAATTAAACACAGTGAGAAGGATGCGTGCGTCTCATGCTTTACTGGACTATTCATGTTCAGAGTTGTTTTGCTGAAAAATCAGTTGGTGCTTCAGGGCTTACCTTAGAAATATTTCTGCTAATAACCTTTAAGCTTTAGCATGATTTTATCTGTATTTTAACCGAATACAAATACAGAAAATATCAGTACCACGGAGAGATTATTTTACTATCACGTCTTGCTCTTCTTACCATTCAGTTTAAGAGATTCCAAACTGAAGTTATTAGTGATTTAAAAATTTCACAGAAATGAAACTTGTTGGTGCAAGAAAGCGTGTGCAGCCGAGTGTTAGAACCAGTGTCAGTGTTCCAAAGAGCCGGAGGTGTCCCTGCCTGCAGCCCCTGCTGCCACCGGGCCGCCCCCAGCCCTGGCTGCTGGGTCACGGCTGCTCTGCCCCAGGCCAGCAGGGCCTTGCTTACTCCATAGCGAGAACAGGTTCTTTTGGTACAGCGTAATTTGCCCCTTAATTGTAAGTTAATTAATTTGGCCATCTTCTTAATGAATTATCTATGCACGCATTAAAGTTTCATCTAGTATTGTGCACGTATTTTCCTTAGATTTATAAAACCGATGATGTATGTAATTTTCCATGCTATCTAGTGGGCTCATTCAGTATTTAGTGTAAAAGAAAAGCTCTTCCTTGAACAGCACGGTTATAAACTTTCCATGTCTTTGTACTAGCATGTGATTGCAGCCATACGTTAGGTGCATGGAAGCAGAGCAGGCTAATCACATTGTCTGTGCTACTGAAAGGCAGAGGAGAAAGCCAAATCTAACTGAGGGTGGTGCGACTTAGTTCTTTGAAACCAGTGGAATTATGCTGATGTAGACCAAATAGGATCTGTGCCCCAATCTGGAAAGTGATCAAGCTACATCTGTGCATTAGTAACGTTGGAGGTGCTTTGTAGCTGTGGTGCGACCTCATTTTGGTTGATGAAGGTTTCTGTATTTACCTTTTGTGGTTAAACTACAAGTACAGCAGGCCCTGTTTTGAAGTGGGTACGATACAAAACCTCCTCTCGGTAATTCCATTGTTCATGAAAGTCAGAGAGATGCATGTGCATCGCTACTACAGATGGAGGGGAAATGTTCATGAACTTCACACAGTTTAAAAAGCAGTCATGAATTTAAATTAAAAAAAAAAAAAAAAAGAAGCTGCAGTCTGAAGAAGAGACTGGGTCTCATCTTGGTGGCAGATTGTCAAAAAGCAGCACAGAGTTTGGGTGCCTCCATTCCCTCATCTCTAATTTGACACGTCCTCTTCAGACTCTTAGAGCAAGGTGTCTGGGCTTCTGGGCATTACAAATGAAGAGCTCTCTGTTTGGTTCGGCTGGAAATGGAAAACCAGGCTGGGGATCCCCTTGCCACACGTCATTTCTGCTCACCAGATTTGCTTCCCCCTTTGATGCGCACCTCTCACCTCCAGTGAGCTGGGGGCCGCAGCAGTAACCCCTGCAGGCAGAGGGTTCTGTGTCATCCTGAAACTCACCCTGCAGGCACTGCGTCCTAAAGGCAAAGCAATGAGGGTGTCACTTGAGAAGCCACTTCTGTCTTTTTTTACGGAAAAAAAAAAGATCTGAATAAAATGTCCAGGTTACCACAATTTAAGAACCTTTATGTTAATTATTAAAGCTTAATCTCATCACCTCAGTGCGTAAAGAATGTCTCACTCTGCACTATTCCAGGGAAGATGGAAAGGATATACAAATTCTGAGATAGCAAAGCAAACTAAATCTCAGGAAGTTTAGGAACTCTCATGGCATTAATGATAGGTTTAAACATGCACACGCATGTAAAAACGCTCTGATCTGTACAGGTATTTCGTAGCACACTGAGTATGTACATATTCATGTCAATTTATTTCATTTGTATAGATAAGTCCTCTTTAGAATAGGATATTCTTATTAAAGTCACAGCCTTCGAAACTGTAGGGATAGCTGTGGTTGTTTGCTGGTGGAAGGGCAGAGGGTTCTGCTGACTGTTGCTTGTCTTTGTTAGAGGTGCAAGTGAACATGTTTGTCATTCTTTCTCCCTGTGCTATCAGTCAGCCCACCCCTCAGGAAGGGGATTCCCATCTTCTTTTTGTTGTTAACTCACCATGAACGTTTTGCAGTCAGTCCTTTGGGCAGCCCTCAGCAACACAAAGTGGGGAGCAGCTGTGTGTGGCCAGGGCCGCCCTCCTTGCTTTGATACAGGCTGCAAAGTGCAAATAACGTGTCCAGAACAGGGTGCTTCCTGTGAAAATGTGGCTGCAGCTTCCACAAGTATCTCATCATCTTTTCCCTGCTCCCACATACAGATTATTTTAGGAAATGTATTCACGTATTTAATTAAAAGGCTGTTCTTTACCGTTTTATTTAATTTTGTCATTTAGGTTCACTGTGAATTTATATTAATTTGATTTTACACATGGAATTTCTGCAAAAATGGGTTTCCCGTTATCCTAGAGTAATTTGTGTTCCAAAATGTAACTGCTAAGTAAAAGGGTTTGTGTCACCTACGCTGAGAACTGGTAGCACTTCACTATGCATCTCACTGGGAGCACGTTTTTTCTGTATTATAGGGTATAAGTGTCTGTCTTAACGTGGAAATACTTTAAGGGGAATCTCCTTAGTAAAATACTATATTTTAATAAAATGCGAGAGAAAATAAATATAAGAAATGATAGCAGTTTTGGTCTGATCAAGCCAAGCATGCTGTGCACCAAAGGAATTACTGTAGAAATGAGGGATTCATGTTGTTCCCTTATCATTTGCAGACTGAAGAACTTACCATTCACTTTTACTAAGCTCAAAGAACTTGCGGCTCTGTGGCTTTCTGACAACCAGGTAACGGCTTTCAGTGTTCTCAGTTTCTTTAGTAAAGCACTGGGGCTCTTGCAGGGGCCATGAATGAAGTCCATAATGTAATGCATCACTGCTGCAGAGCTTTAGAAGAAGTTAGTCCCAGCCAGCTGCTACTTTCCTACCAAGCTGTAGGCAGTCCTGGCTGACATTCATTACCTGAGTAAACTTGCCATTGCCAGGCGTATTACTTGCTGCTAACGAGCCTTCTGTACCCTGATAAAGGTAGTAAACGATGATCGGAATTATCAAGAGAATATTCTGTAAGCTGGAATCAAAGAGGCAAGGCTTTGTTCTCAGCCTTGTTCTTAGCTGGTCCCACTCCTTACTTCTCCATTTTTGCCTTCTGCCTTTTCCAGTCCACGCTTCCCTTCCTGCATATTTTAAACTCCAGTGAAGCCAGTGGGAGTTTAAATATATGGAAGACGCACAAGAACTCTCAGTCTTGTTTTAGAGAAACTTCTCATTTAAGTTCCTCTTAATTTTAGATACGCCTTCCTTAGTTCCAAGGAGCTTGGTTTGTATGGCATTACCATTTATTCCTAGGACTCTATTTTTAAACAAATTCTGTAACATGAGCACAGAGAAATGTAACAGTTACCCAGCATCTGAGCACTAGAATAAATCCCCATCAATCCTTGTGGTATTGGTGGATAGAATAATTTTGCAGTGCCGGAATGTGACTAAGTGGAGACAAATTCAATTAGTACAATGTTAGACAAGTTCAACATACCAAGCAGGTTTTAATAATTGCAATAAATTCTCATAGTCTCATCTTTCTCACCCTACAATAAAGCCTGACATCAGCCATTATACCTCCTTAACTGAGCCTGATGAGGATAATGCTGCAGGGGCCAATGATGCTGCTGGAAATGAATCCCTCCCATATCTGTATGAGGTGGCCACAGGATCCTGGGCAGTGCTGTGCCTCCTGGGGCCAGACCTCCCTGCTGCTGCCCGTGGCATGCCGTCCGCCGAGACGAAGCATCCAGGACATCTGCATCGGCACTTTGCTGCATTTCCCCTTAAATATAGCTTTTATTTGTATGGCTAAGCAAGAGTCTTCAAGCTGAAGGGAGAGGAGACTAATGGGGAGGGTTAATACGCACGGATGAATAAATTTCCAAGTGCTCAATTAGGACTGTAAATCTTATTTCCATAAAAAATAACCCTACCCATCCACCAAACGTACACTTCTTAATAAGCAGACAATGTTTTTTCATCATTTTGACTTTTCAGTGACAAGGTTTAGATCAACTTCCAATAGCGTGAACTGTGACAGTCCCTCCTGGATGTGACATTAGAGCAAAGCAATGACAATAACCAGCTGTAGGAGCACTCAGTGGTGCCTCGGTGCAGCTGGCACCAGGAGCACCCTCAGAGCTACAAGAACTGCTCCTCGTGAATCTTGCTTTAAAGCATGCAGTCAGTATTTCTGGTACTGGAGTTCGTATGGTGATCCTGGTGGGAGCTACAGGCAGACTGAGGGATGGGAGAGGAAGAAATGCCACCAAACACCGTTGGCTTTGGCCCATGGAGAGGGTTATTCCCACTCAGAATTTCCATTACTCCTGTGCTTTCTGTTTGTCACCTGCAAAAACCCGTCTCGTCTAACAGACGTGCTCTGAGTGACCAGCCCTTTGTTTTGCCTTTCCTACACAGTCCAAGGCTCTCATCCCCCTGCAAACTGAGGCTCACCCGGAAACAAAGCAGAGAGTGCTGACTAACTACATGTTTCCCCAGCAGCCCCGCAGCGATGAAGGTAAAACCCCTCAGCGGTTCCCCCGGGGGCAGCAGGCCCCGCTCAGCTGTGGCTCTGTGCAGCACTGCCCGCACCGAGCGGAGAGGAATTGTCTTGGGCCGTGTATAAAATATCCAGTACTGTTAATGTATGTAAAAGGGAAAAAAAGGGGCAACAAAAGTATAACACAGTGGGTTGGACGTGTAGGCAGGGTCACAAGCAGCAGAGCTGTGAGCCCGACAAAAGCAGGGCTTGGCTCTGAAGGCCTTGCGTCCCAGCAGAGAGCTGCCATGCTACTCCTCCAGCTCTACCCCGACGCCCTCCTGCTCTCCACCACCATTCTCTTTGTGATTTGAGCATTCACATTTATTTTTAATGGCTTTTTTTTAGTTATGACTTCCATTGCCCCCTCAACAGTTTTGAGACAATGACCCAGCGTTACAGGATCACCCAAAGCTTGTCTTTTTAGATGATTTCCAGTCTTTCGCCGAGTGCATTAATCTCTTGTTCTGTTGCATTGCTGTTTGCAATTTAACTGTAGATTTCCAGTCAGACAGTGATAGTTTCAACCCTACTTTATGGGAGGAGCAGAGACAGCAACGTATGACTGTTGCCTTTGAATTTGAAGAAAAAAAAGAAGAGGAGGAAAATGCAGGAAAAGTTAAGGTAAGTTTTGTTTGATTTTTTTCTGGTATTCACATAGTACAGACAGAGCCCAATATACAGGTGCTGAATTGCACTATTTGTTCTAAGTAACGAGAAAATACTTGGCCACATTTCATGAGCATCCCTTTCTCCTTGAGGTGCACAGAACCAGGAGCTTGTGGCTGTTGTCCAGGCAGCACGACTGGGGTGTCAGAAGTCTGTCCAGACCCACAGCCTTAGTGCTGGGTACATAACGGGACCCCCATTCCATCACTAAGACAAAATGAACGCAGAACGTGGGGGACTTAGAATCACTCTCCAGCCACCAAATTCTTTAGGAATATTTAGACCCCAGAGGGGATTCTGTATTCCTCTCGAGGTGAAAGCTGGTGAGAACTGTTATTAATAAATATTTAATATCCCATTTAGATGTTCTTGGAAAAATTGATTTTTTATTTAAATATTTTTCGTAATTAGGAATTTTTACCTAACTCTTGCAACCAGATATAATTGACTCTACTGCTTTAGTGCTTTAGCAAAGCAGAAAATGAATTTAAAAAGTTTACCCTAGGTGAACTGCAGATTTGTAGCTCCTGTGTGGAAAGCAGAGTATCTGGGAGTTTCATATTGTCCCACTACTTCTTATTGTAATTCTGGCTGTGAGTTACATGGCTGTCCGGATGTGCAAAAGTGCTAACAGAGAAATAGATAATTTCTAAGATCATAGATGGATTTAATTGTGTTACCTGTTATTTGCAAGCATTGTTTTCCATACTGAAGTGTGATGTAAGAATTATATCGCTTAGCCATTTTGGTTTTAATATATTTCAGAACACTGTGGACGACTGAAACAAATGTTTCCTTAGAGTAAGCTTTTTTTTGTAGAAAAATGAAACCCTTCATTTACTTAATGCTGTTCCTATACTCGAGTTTGAGTGCTGCCATCTGCTGTATGGGAAATAGGGAGGCAAACACCGCTGAGCCCAGTGCCACATCTTGAGGTGTCCTGGAAGCAGCCCTGGGCACACAGCCCCTGTCCTGTGCCCAAGGGGTGTGCTGCAGGCAGCCCCTGCCCTTCCTGTCCTTCCTGCTGGGATGAGGGGTTCTGCCACGTGGGTGAGCCATGGCTTGCAGGGCTGCTGCTGTCCCTCAGGTTTGGCTTGGCAGCTGAAGGCCAAGGCAGCCTTTACCCTCTGGGTCACTGTAGGGAAGGAGTCCAACACTAAAATATGTTTTATGGAGTTCTTACTTACCTGTTTTCCCTCCCACCTGCGGAGAGAATGTAAACCAATGATCTGCTATATGAGTCCATTTCTGCATGAGATCCCTCAGTTTCCATATATAATCATAAAATCATAAAATTATAGAATGGTTTGGGTTGGAAGGCACCTTGAAGACCACCTAGTTCCAAGCAAGGCACACTTACCCCCAGCTCTGGCTGCCCAGCTCCCAGCCACAGCCTCAGGCACCTCCAGGGATGGGGCACCCACAGCTCCGGGCAGCAGTGCTGGGGCCTCACCGCCCTCACGGGGAAGAATTTTCTCCAAATCTCCCCTCTCTCAGTTAAAGCCATTATCTCCTGTCCTTAGCTTACGCTCTCTGATAAGAGCCCCCCAGCTTTCCTGCAGCTTCTGTGGCACTGGCAGGCTGCAGTGGGGTCTCTGCGGAGCCTTCTCCTCTCAGCCCAGCTCCCTCAGCCCTTCTCTGCAGAGGAGGTGCTCCAACCCAATGTTCTTCTCCTCTGAAATGATCCTGGTATCTCTTCATCTGACCGAAACATTACTTTTTGGAGGTGACGCCTTAGTCACTGCATGAAGAAGAATCATTAAATGAAAAGCTAAGCAAGGAGCTGATCAGGTATGTCCTTCCATTGGTGCATTCTGAAGAGAGCATCTCTCCTCTCTTATATCTCACTGCGTGCACACCAGATACCCATAACTACCTGTAGCTTGTAAAAACTGGAAGTGGGGAAATAATACTGTTAAACGAGCAAAGTCCTCCTGGGCTTTGAAAGGAAAAGGTTTCCTTTTGTAGGTGTGCACAGATTTCCCTGTCTCGTAGTAAACACCCTTTTTGCCCAGGCCATGAAAAGATTGCCTCAAATTCAATTAATAGGATATAAACCGTTGGATCCTTCTGGTATTTCTGCACTCTTTTCCAGGAAGGCTAATTCATCTGCAAATGTGAATGACCATAGAAGTTCAGAGTGATTTGGCCGAGCTGTTAGCAGGCCTGCATGCACACGAACTAGGAGCTGATTCCATGTGTGCGGCTCCATGTGTTCCGACAGGTTGCAGGGTGGTTTTATTTGTTCAGTTTTTGCATTTTCACCCGACCTTCACGGGATGAATTTGAGGGTTATCCCAAATTAGCAATGGGAGGTAACCACAAACATGGTTTGCATTTTATAAAAGCATGGTTGGTTTTCATTTTCTGTATTTCATATTTAAAACCGAATTCTTATCCAAGCAATATGACATTGATTTGAAGACTTAAATTATTCAATAAATTCAAAGTTCAAAATTCTTTATGGATGAAAATTCTCTTTTCAGGGTCACTCTGTTTTGGTGTAGCATTAAAGCATACAAGAGTTGCATCAGCAGTTTCCTCCGTAGCGATAGTTCTAACCCAGTGATGAAAATATCTGCTTCCTAGTGCGTATCACCTACCACAGCTGCCAGTATTTTTATGGTGTCATACACCCAGTGATAAAAGGCTCTTACTGAAATCCCTGTCTGACTTGCCTATCGCGTGAAAGTCTTCCCGTTAATTTCTTTTTGGCTGGTACTTACTGAGGATTTGCTCTGTGACTTGAGTTCTAGCTATGCTTGTCTGTAGCTTTTACGTTTAAATCATGGCTCGGGTTTTCTGAAAAAGCAATTGCCTAATTAGGCCACATCTGAATATGATTTCTTTCAACCGTAAATCAACCACAGCCTTAGTAACGCTTTACAGACTTAATTTCTTTTTTTCTGTTGAAATTTTTTCTTAACATATGACATCATGGCCATACATTTTAACGTTTTATGTTAAAGTCATGTCAGAATCTATTATATGTAATGTTTATTTTACTGTGGCTCAGAATTATATGCTAGTATTTCATATAGCTTTATTTTCAAATAGATCATGGTTTTGCTTCTAAAATATTCCCATTGACAGACCAGAGTCATTAGAATCCAAAATTACCATTTTCCTACTTGTTAGAGGTGTAAAACCCAGCGGCTGTATGGTGACCTATTAAAAGCAAGCTCCCTTTGCTCCCCTCATGTACGCAATCAGGTAAATCTTCTTTGTGGTAAATGCTTCTGCTTACTTATCACACAGCAAACACGGAGTAATTTCAAATTTCACAGCCTCGTAAGCAGAAACAGTTATCCTGACATACACAGCTTGCTCTGGGAGCTGTAATTTTTCTTCACTGAAGGAAATTCAATTCAAAATTATTGCATTCCGACCCCAGGTTCAGCCCAAAGAGAGTGGTGGGTGCAGCCAGCACCTCCTGCATCCCAGGGGCTGTGCCTGGGGTTGGAACTCCCACCCATGGAAGGACAGAGCAGGGGTGGGAAGCCTCCACCATGGGCAGTGTGCTGAGGTCAGGCTTTATTTGGTTCCTCAGCATCTCTCCTTGTGATGGGGTGCGATGTACAGCAGAAAAAAGAGGTCTGTGACACAATGGGGAGGTGTAAGGAGAGGCCAGCATCATGTAGGTCTTCTTTCCTGCTTGCATCGCTCCTGGCCTGGTAACCTGCCACCCTGTCCCCTCTGAGCAGTTTGCTGACAGTGCTGTGTCATGCCACTCTTCTCCTATTGCTCAACCCTGAGATTTTGTAGAGCTGTCTTCAAGCTAGGATTGCTTTGGACTTGGATGACTACTGTATTTCTTTTCTTCTGAGCGATAAAAACAAAAAGCTCAAAGTCTTGGTCGTTGTAGGAAATCTGTAGGTCTGTCAGTCAAAGTACTGTTCAGTGTGACTCAGGTTGACTTTTCTGTAGTGGTTTAAGTCTGTTTTCCTGTATTTCTGTATACTTAGAAGCAAGATTCACATCCTTGAGTGTATGCATGTATGTTATACATCTCAAAGAGCGAAAAGATCCCAGTAGATCAGATTCTGTCCTCAGCTATTATAGATAATTCTGATTAATTCTGTACACTGAACATAGCTAAATTAATTCTGTATTTGCATCAGTATCATTTTGGAGAACTGTGATTTAATACATTAGAACTCTCAAGCTGAGTGTCGAATTAAAATACTATACTCTCACAGGGTGAAAGATAGGCTTGTAGGGAAGCATGCCCATCCATTATTTTATGTCACTGAAATTCCATTATAGGTTGCCACAGTGTAACTGAATGCAAAGTTCAGTCCAAGAACTGGGAAATCCATGAGAGTAGCTATATGTAACAGATTACCTCAAATAGATTAATACAAGATTTGAGGAATTTGTACTTAGCCATAGTATTGTAACCATGGTTTTAGTTTGCATGCTGTTTTCATTTTGTATTTGTGCTTTAATTCTTTTTATGAATGTTCAGGTTGAAATAAATCTAAAACGTTATCCCACTCCATACCCGGAGGATTTAAAGAATATGGTAAAATCAGTTCAAAATCTGGTGGGCAAAACAAGCCATGGAGTACGGCCTGAGAACTCAGCACCAACCGTGAACACTGAACAAACTGTGAAAGAAAAGTATGAGCACAAGTGGCCCATGGCACCAAAGGAGATTTCAGTGGAGGTAATGTAAAAGGATCGTTGTTCCTCTCAAGACCTCAGGACGGGGTTTTAGTATAACTCCTCAAATGCTATGCTGCGTCTGCCGTGAGCTTCTTGCCTAAGAGTTTCTAGTTTAATTCTGCAAAGTAAGCCTAGTTTTGTACTGAGTTGCTCTTTCCCCAATACTACTAAGATTTTCAGATTGAATTTTTGATTTTAAATCTAGCGAGATCTGAATATTTGTATTGATATATACCAGCTCACTCCTAAATGTTAATGATATGGCCAACTTGCCTGTTAGTGAGAAAATGGACCTGATCGTGAGTTACACCTGAGAGTGAAGTGTATCTCTGCATCAATATGTAAATGAAAAATCAGTTTGTTCTGTTGACAACACTATGCCATAAGGTTCTGCTTCTTACACTCCTGTTACACGTAACACACAGCCAACAAGCATTGTCAAAAGTTAATGAACTCAACACAAGCGCTTCTTAACTGCAGGGAGCTATAGATCAGGTGCTGACTAGTGACTTTCAGTGTGTTGCACAGTCCAGCCGTGTCTGTTGGCCAGAAGTGGATCAGTAGGCACTGAGAGTTTTCTATTCTGCCATAAATATAGTTAATGAAAGATAATTCCAAAGTTCTGCACAGACTTGTGCAAAGCTGACGTGAGCAGCTGCAGTTTGATCTTAGAGGACATCTGCTCATTGACACGTACATGTTGGTAACTTATTTTGTGTAGGTACAACTTATACATAGGGGAATTTCTTACTCAGGCAGTATTTACTGATAGGTTATAAGATGCTTGGACAGGTCTACATACTGTGTTCTAACACAGAAGATGAAGACATTTCAGAAACATAACTGTGTTTTTTTCTCTAAATGTACATTAACTGCTAACCCATAAGTATTTTATAGAAAGTAGTTGACCTGTTGAAGACCTTGCAGTAATTCCTTTAATGCAATTAAATAGTCTGTTTGCAATTTCCTAGTTTATTTTCTACCACAAGCAACAGATATAAGAGCATGAACTATTTCCATCCTATTGATGTAAATATATTTTTCATCTTCCTTTACTACAATATTGGAGGTGGTAGACCTTGCCTCTATTTTAGTCTCCCTAGTACTTAGTGAAGGCCAGTAGCAAAATATCTCATCAGCCACAAGAAAGAAAAATAGAGTTCTTGTCAATCAAACAGATAACATCACTGGGAAGCTTTCATGGCAGGAAAGCAAGATTACGTACATGTTCCTCTCTTTGGCTTCCTGTGTAAAGATGTAGAAGAGGTGTGGGAAATGGTAGAAAATGTGTGAATGATTTTGTGCATAATATTGGCATGATTTCCGTTGTAACATATTAAATAAAACATAATTAAGCTCCATTTGCTTTGCAGATAATTAGGAGACAGGATCTCAAGCCTCAAGTTAAAATACAGTTTGAAAATGCAGGTGTGTTCTGATAGATTTAGACTGAAGACAGTATCTTATAACAAGGTAAATTAATTTCAGGTGCAATGCTCACTTTTCATCCTCCGAAGCCAGATAGGCTGGTTTCTTTTCTGATCTCTCTTGGGTTTCCTTGCAATTAATTTACACGTGTGTCTTCACAGAATTGTTTCTAAATAATTAAAGGGAGCATCTGAAATGAGTAACAAGCTACATTTCAAATCCCCTGCATCACCCTCCACCTTCAGTAACAATAAGCAAACAATTTCTTAATTAATCATCACTTAAAATAAACCTGTTCATTGTTCTATGTCATTGTGAAAGATGTGCCTTGTAGACAAAAAGAAGGTTGGGATAACACTGTGTACCCCTTCCAGGAGCGGCAGTGAGGAATACCAAAAATTGGCAATTAAGATCTTTACAATTAATATTCTTGGTATGTAAGGAATGAAAAAAATCACAGGAAAGGGTTCTGCATAACTCTCAGGTTCCTGTTTTTAAAAAAAAAAGTCTTTTTCTAACCCACTGTGCAGCATTCCATCCCTTGTGTTAATTCCCAGCGGGATTATTAGCCCTGTGTATGAAGGAGAGATGGTTTTCTTCTGAGTAATCTGCTGCAGATGCTGGGCTGGGTCTGCTGACACCTTCATCTCACCTCAATCTAAACAAGGCCTCAACCCTTTTAACTTCTTTCTTACTTCATTACTTGCCCAGCTCTGCCTTGTTTCAGGGGGATGGGAGTGGGAGGGAGAAGGGTGTTCTTTTTGTTTTGTTTTTCAGTGAGAGTTTTAGAGACTCTTGAAGATCATCTTGCCTTTCCAGAAAGACTTTGCATGCTTTCATTTCCCCTGGGCTGCCTGGCTTCAATTCATTCATTGATGTGTCTGTCGTGGGAGCTGTTTTCCCCTAATGAGATGCACAATGACAGCCTCTCTTGACTGGAAGGGCAATATGTCCTGAAGGTTTTCAGTTTGTGTCTGCTTTTAGGCCATGCCTTGATGGGCACTTTACAACAAAATGTCCTATATTTAGCGAGGAGCCAGAAATATCTTCATTATCGAGTTTTACCATATGGCTTCTGCATGGCACGGAGGATCTTTATTGAGGTTATGACCTTGGTGGCTTCCAGTCACAGGAGGAAGGTGATGACGCTCTGTTCTGGAGGTCTGACTTGCAAGAGAGCTTTCTCCAGATAGGATGTCTTATGTCTTAAAGTTCAGTCTGAGTTACTTGGAGTCCTGCCTGACCTAATCTAAGAGTCTGGATGTTAGAGGCATTATTCAGGGCTGTCTCCACGGTAAAGCCTACCTTCCAGAAATTCAGTCCAGGGCATTGGTGGGCCCACTGAAATGTGTCGTGCATGAGGATTCAGGAGATGCAGCGTTATGTCATGGCACTCTGTGCCATCACGTGGGCCTGGTTTATGCCTGATGGACCATACACAGACTTGTTTTCAAGAGAACTGAGACTCTCTTTGTTGGCAGCAACCCCAGAGATGTGTCTGCAGTTGTGTGCACATCCATCTGGACTGAGAGCTTGTTTCCTCCTGAGATGGGAGAGCACAGGGAGTGCAATTCAGATAGTGGGGTGCTGTAACTCGGGGCAGCACCAGGGCCTTCAGTTCTCACACCGAAGACCACATGCAGAACAGGGCAGGACCATGATTTATTACTTAGGAAGATGCTACTAGGTCTGCCATCCTCTGCAGTACATGACTAAGCACTGGCTGGATATGCATCTGCAGTTTTTCTCTCCAGAATTCTGACCATGTCGGCAAACAGGCTTAGCCTTTTGAAGTAAAACTGTTGGAAATCAACATTTTCACAATAAATAGATCATTGCAGACTTTGGCATCTTTGGCCATAGGGAGTTCTGGTCAATGCTTGGAATCTGTACTTCTGATCACCAGAGCAGGCTGGGTTAGTGGGTGCATTCCTCCAGCTGCTGGCTGGTCCATGGGGCTGCAAAGCAGAGACACAGAGCAGAAGCAGCCCCGCCTGTCCACAGCAACTGTTCTTCAGGATCTGTTACGTCTCACTGTGTAGCGCCCCGAAAACTCCTTCTGTCCCAGTCTCCTCTTCATGTACTTATGTCACCAAATCAGCAAGTTCGTGTCTTCTTATAGAGCTGTGCTGCATGAGAATGCCTGCTGGAGATGACTGATGGTGTGCTGGCTGCTGTACCAGGTGGGACACGTCTGGGGCTTCCTTCATTCCCCACCTTCAGATCCCAATTCCGCATTCAGTTTTCCTTCCACCAGTTCTGTCCCTCAGTGGGACTTGCATCTGGTCGTTACACCCTGCGTGGGACAGCCCTTGGATCTGATGGACACTGAAGTGGCCTTCCTCGGAGCTGCTGTTGTGGCAGGAGAATAGCACAAATTTGGGAGCAGGTGGCAGACCCTCTGCTCTGCGTTCCTGTGGGATAATCCCACACTCTGGGGATTCTCCGTGCATTTCTGGGTTGGTGACTGCATTTTATTTTGGTCACTCTGGTAATTGCTATCAGCCAAATACTGTGACCGGTGCTTGCACGCAGCTTCAGGCAGGCTGCATGTTGTGGTCTTGCCAGGAGAGGACTTGTTAGCCAGGCTTTGCAGCTCTCCACGTACAGGGCCAAGGGAACCCAGGCCTGCCATTTGCTGTGCAGAGGGGTGAACTGGGTGAGGGGCCCAGCGAGGCTTTGTCCTACACCCGTCATCCTCAGGAGAAAAACACCTGTGCCTGAGTTAGTCTCTCTTCTATTGAAGGGTATTCTGACATCTCTCTGACTGCATTATCTGTGGTCTTTATTCTTTCATTGAAACCTTAGTACAGTCTGGACCAAGTCGCCTTCACTTGGGTCTGTTCATTTCTTGTATTTGCTTCTCGAATTCTGTATGGCCAGCATGGTGCCTGTCAGATTGCCCCAGCCCTCTCCAGTCCAGAAGTACTGCCAGCCCTCGGCAGGTTGTTCCTCTGCACTTGTTCCTCTGGAGCAGATCCATCGCTCGTGGCCCTGTGCCATCGCCTCTGCCTCGTGTGTGCTGCATCTGCACCGAGCCCGGGTCTGCTCTGTTCAGAGCCTTTCTGTTCAGTGCAAGCAGGCACTAAGAATGAGGTTATTTCGAAAATCACAGCTCTCTAGATTTTAATTTGATGTTTTTATGCTGTCAGCATGAAGCGTTGCCAATATTTCTCTTTCCCGATTGTTTTGCTGGTTTCTGCCACGCATTTTCTCTTGGGAAAGAGCTCGCCATATTTTTCTGTCCTCTGCGTAATATCCTTCTGTGTTTAGTCCTGAGGAGTAAGTTCTCACAAAACACAATTACATTTATCTCCTTCCTTTGTCCTCCCAAGTGATCTATTTAATAATACCCTTTATTTTCCATTAGTGCCCTTTTTGTCCTTGGACCTTTCAAGCAAAGTAGTAATAAATGGGATACGATTGGGTTTTTTTTACATCTTTCACTTTCATGGCATGTTCACAAATGCCAGACTAATTCTTTCCAAAGTGTACTGATTTTTGTTGGAACGGCTAGAGTGGAGGCTAAAATGATAGGAAAGAGAGAAAGAATATGGCATAGAAAACTTCATAAAGTCATACACCTAAAATAAAAACCGTGTTCATCATTGTGTCAAAAATGGAACTGCTGGTTCTTCCTGCCTTACAGCAAGTAGTTTTATTTTGAGCTTTTAACTTTTGAAAGTTTCATGGCACAATATTGGGATTCTAGGTGCAAGAATTCCATAAGAGTCGCCTGTCTGATACAGACAACACTCATAAATCGACTCTGGACAGGAAGGAGAAAGAAGAGCGTACAGAAAGCTCAGAGGTACAACAAGAAACAAGTTTGAAGCATGCACCATGCTTCAAAAGTGGAAAATTTCACTCTCTGAATGTGTGCACTTTGTTACTTTCCCAAAATCATTTTGCATGATAAGTTTGTTACACTGCCGTAGAAACGATTGTTCTGCACTGGAAAAATGCTGTCGCACTATTGCTAGCTTTAAGTTGTATGTACATCAGTACTGTTACGTGAGAAATAACATACACCACAAGGGAGCTCTGTATATCAAGGTAGTAAAATCTTGCAGTATCACAGCACGTAATCAGTATGAAGCTGTATTTACTTAAGTGTTAGCACTGATGGCGTTAAGTTAATGGGTTGTGAGGATACCTGCTCTTTTCTATGTTGGTACAGTACCATCTCCAGTAGTACACCAAAGGTAGAAGGATTAACGTACCTGTTTTTTAAATCTAATTACATTCATCAAGAATAAATCACTTGGCAAAAGCTTCTACAAATCTTCGTTTCCACTGCTATTATAAAAGTAGTTAATGGAGCACAGTTTTCTCAAGGTTTTCTTCCTATGGGTAAAATCAAGTAAAGTTAAAAATTTTACAATTTAGTGATGCGTTTTTGGTTTTGGTACTCCGTTTTAAATTGTTTCTCTAAATGTTACATCTCCTTCCTTTATTGACTCCTCTCTAAAACTGTATGGCCTGTAATCACTGGAGTGCCCTTAACGAGTAAGGTCCAGGTACAGGGATCCCCATCGTGTCTCCACAAGTGAAAGCTCCCTCCCAGATATGTTTCTTCCAACCATTTCCTTCCTCTTTTTTTTACTTATTTTTTGCTTTCTCCTGGTATCTCTCTGAAACGTGTTCTTTCTCACTAGATATTTTCCTTCCCCAGCTTCCATCCTCTACAAAATCACAGCTCACCTTCCTGCTTCCAAGATGATGCATGTTTCTCTTACCCCTTTCTCTTACCCCTGTACCCCTTCCCATGAGGGTCTTCGCTGGTGTTAGTTAGCATGGTCTTGCTATACCCATCTCCATCAGTTCTCTCCCCGTGATGTTTCCCTGATCCCACACACTAACGCCCAATGTGGGTTTCCCATACTGTTCATCTTCCTCCTCAGCGCAGGGTTACCTCTGTCGTTCCTCCACTTAGCATTCTCTCCGACCCTGTCTCCCCAGCTCACCTATCTTTGGGTATAGCACCTTTCTTATTTCTGAACTTTTTCCCAGTGGTGGCATAAGAAATGCCCCCAAACTGGTTATTCTCATCCGAATTTCCTGCTTCTGGCTATCCCATGAGCCTGATTTAAAACCATTCATTTAAAATACCTCTTACTAAGACCACATCTCATTTTCTTTCAGCTTTTTAACTTGTGTTAACTTCAGTATCTACCCTATTGCTGTCTGGAACTGCACAATGCCTGTGCAGGGAAATCTTAGAAAGTCAAGATTTGCTGAACTCCTAAGGAGAAGTTTTTGAAACCCAAATTATTTAATTTAATTAAATGTAGCGATAGCAAGACCTGAATCTATGGAAGGAATGAGGAATACTTACTCCTGAAGTTGAGCAGATATTATTTTTTTATTTATTTCTACTGGCAGCTTGCATTTTTGTAACCTTTACTTCATTGAAAATGTGTACACAGCCTTGGTGTATCTTACAAGTTCCATCTGTTTTGTCTGCATTTTCAAAACGAATGCATCCCCATAATTTTAGAAGTATTTCTGTAGGACTGATTGGAATTTTCAGCCGACAAATCATTGTGATTAGACAATTTCTGTCTGGTGGGGTGTCGGTGTGTTGTCACATTCATGAAAAGAAGGCTTTGAAATGTTTGTTGACGCTGTTTCCTATGTTTACTCTACATTATTATATTCCTCAGGATGCCTTTGGACATCCTGCCAGTGAGATGAGGATAGGGGAACTTCGTCCTTCCCTGCCAGAGACTCCGTTGTACCCACCCAAACTTGTTCTTCTGGGTAAAGACAAGAAAGGTACTAACTTGACTTACAGCCTTTTAGATGGGAGCATACGTAATATGCATAGATAGAACCTAACATATTGTACGCTTCACTGATTGTAAAATGTATTATGTATGTATTTATGCACACAAACATATGTATGTATCCATAGCACCTATTTGAAAATGTATTTTTCTGGAGTTTAGTGTCCAAACACCGCCTCCTGAAAACGTTTGCTGTGTTTTGTTTCAGAGTCGACAGATGAGTCTGAAGCAGATAAGATCCATTGTCTGAATAACAGCGTTTCCTCAGGCACTTACTCAGACTATTCCCCTTCCCAGGCTTCCTCAGGGTCCTCCAACGCGCATGTTAAAATGGGGTCCTTGCAGACAACGGCTAAAGAAGCAGTGAATAACTCTTTGTGGGGGAACAGGTGTGAGCCTCTTTCCAATTGCCTTTTGTCTCAGCTTGTCACACACATACGAAGTGATTGTGTGCTGACTGTTAACACATTCAGATCAAAACTATGACATTTAACCCCGGTTTTCTTCAGGTGTACATGGCAATACGCAGCCCGGGCTGCAGAGTTGGCCATCCAGTCCTACTCTATAAACGTCAATAATTCTGCAGCTGGTTTTCCAACCATGTACAATAGCTGTGCCCTACAAACACCTAATAATTGAGCTGTAATTATTCTGCTCTGTGTGGTCCCAAGCTGCAGCTGGCTGTAGGTTAGTGCTGTTAACAGAGTGCGTGTGTCTCTCATTCATGCTGTCCTGAGCCTCACTCTGCCCTGGAACTCCAGTTGCAATACAGTTTGCTGGAAGTTGTAATCCCCGCTGGCCACCTGCAACCAGAAAGTGCTCTTGTTCCGTACAAGGAACACTCTGCTCTGTTCCTGCCACTGGTCACCCAAGTGTAGTTCCATCTGACCAAATCCGCAGGCCCTTCACGTTACGCAGGGAGTCTGCTTACCGGAGATGTGTAGCATCTTGGTGGTGAGAAGATGCGCAAGCTCCATCTGGTAGTTTTGTTTTAAAAAAAAAAAGTTGCAAGTGTAAAACATTTCCCCTGCGCTCACAGAAGGTTAATTTTAAAGTAGGAAAATATGTTCAGCTGGATTTATGTGTCAGCTTGGCATTGAGCCATCCAGGACTTTTGACTCGCTTCTTATTTTCTCAGTGTACATACCTCCAGCATCTGTGCTCCAGTGCAACATACTGCTGCAGGCACATGCCAGATCAGGGACATAAGGTGCACATCTCATGATACCATCCCAAAGCACGAGTACAGATGGGAGAATATTAAATTGCATTGTAAGCGTGTCGTTCTACTGACTGCTTCTGTGCTCGGATGGAGGGCGTTTTACCTTGTTTCGCTTTGTTTTATTTCAGCAGGCTGGTGCAGTCGTTTCCACAGCCCCTCGAAACAAAGCCATTACTGAGCCAGCGGGAATCTGCTCCGGCAGGGAACGTGCCGCCGCGCACCGACAGGCGTCCTCTGAGTGACACCTTCACCGACAGCTGGAATGACAGCTCGCACTACGACAACACCGGCTTCGTGGCGGAGGAGAGTGCGGTGGAGAACCCTAGCGCTAACCCTCTTCTAAGCACGAAATCCAGAAGCACATCTGCGCATGGGCGCAGGCCGCTGATTAGGCAGGACAGGATAGTTGGCATTCCTCTGGAGCTGGAGCAGCCGACGCTCAGAAACACACACGAATCTGAAGTGCCTCCTCCCAATCCTTGGCAAAATTGGACCAGAACCCCTAGTCCTTTTGAAGACAGGACAGCTTTTCCTTCCAAACTGGAAAACACCCCCACCACCAGCCCTTTGCCTGAGCGGAAAGATCATGTCAAAGAGTCTCCTGAGATAACTAGCACTTTCGCTCCCGGAATAGCATGGGAATATCACGATTCAAATGCTAACAGAAGCCTCACAAATGTCTTTTCACATATCCACTGTCGCCCAGACCCTTCTAAAAGCGTTATTTCCATCAGCAAGAGTACAGAAAGGCTTTCTCCGATGATGAGGGATATAAAAACTAACAAATTTAAGAAATCACAAAGTATCGACGAGATAGACATCGGTACATACAAGGTTTATAATATACCTTTAGAAAACTATGCATCTGGTAACGATACTGTAGGAGCCCACGAGAGGGTGGACAAGCTGCTGGGCCCGGAGCACGGCATGCTGAGCATGTCCCGCAGCCAGTCGGTCCCCATGCTGGACGACGAGCTGCTGACCTACGGCAGCGTCAAGGTGCAGCCGCAGCAGAAGTCGTCCGTGACGAAGAAGGTCTACCAGTTTGACCAAAGCTTCAACCCGCAGGGAGCAGTGGAGGTCACGGCCGAGAAGAGGTTACCGCCGCCTTTCCAGCTCAACCCCGAGTACATTCCCCAGCAGAGTAAAAACCTGCCCCAGGAGCTGGTCAGCCCCAGGGCGTACCGCGGCTACCCGCCCGTGGAGCACATGTTCTCCTTCTCCCAGCCGTCAGTGAACGAGGATGCCGTCAGCACGCCCTTCACGAGCCAGGGCTCCAGGCCGGGCTTCTTGAGGAGGGCGGATTCGCTGGCCAGCTCCACCGAGATGTCCATGTTCCGGAGGGTGAGCGAGCCCCACGAGCTGCCCCCCAGCGACAGGTATGGCCGGCCTCCGTACCGCGGGGCCGCGGAGCGCCAGGGCAGCATCTCGGTCTCAGAGTCCCAGTTCCTCAAGAGGAATGGCAGGTACGAAGACGAGCATCCTTCCTATCAAGAAGTGAAAGCCCAGACTGGCAGCTTTCCCGTTAAAAACCTTACCCAAAGGAGGCCCTTGTCCGCAAGAAGCTACAGTACAGAGAGTTACGGTACCTCTCAAACCAGGCCGGTTTCAGCGAGGCCTACCATGGCGGCTCTGCTGGAAAAGATACCGTCAGACTATAACTTGGGTAACTATGGCGACAAGCCTTCCGATAACAGTGATATAAAGACAAGGCCTACCCCTGTGAAGGGAAATGAGAGCTGTGCTAAAATGCCCGCTGACTGGAGACAACAGCTACTTAGACATATAGAAGCTAGAAGGTTAGACAGGGTATGTTTGGCACTTCTCTGCAATTAATGCCTTTAGTCGTGTGTTTTGGTATTTCAAACTATTTGCACGTGCAGTGGTAACCGCCAGAACTCCCAGTAATGAAATTCTTGTGTTGGCGTCGCAGTGGGCACAGAGCAGCGGGGAGAGACCCACGGGAGGTCCCCCCGCTGCTGCCTGGGTAAGAAAGGCACGCAGACCCCTCCTCACCTGCAGGTGTGGGTGTGCTGCCCATGGCCACCGCTCCGGTAATGATTCGAGAGCGTGGAAGGATGCTGGATACATCTTTGCAGTAAAACATAATGAGGAAAAATGTCATCAACAAAAAGATTAAAAAAAAAAAAAATAACGATTTTAGTTTTCAGATCGCTGTTAGCGGAGGTGTCTTAAAGCTCTCTCTTAACGTTGAAAAGCATTACTGGAAATACGCTGCCACTGCTTTTAACATGGAATATGATCATTACTCCTCTTAGCAATGGGAAGTTCTGCCTATCTATCCTCTATCCAAAACATAACTCAATTAGGACAGTGCATGATTTCTATAACAATGTTGACTATTTAATGGCCTACTTTATGAATCTGGGTTTACTTCATAACCTGAAGTGACTGTGAAAGCTACTGTGGTCTAATCCGTAAGTTAGTTGCAGAATGTGTCCATCTACATATTTCACACTTGATATCCACAAGTTTGGCATGGATATATTTATTATCCCCCCCAATTGCTTGGATGTGACACATACTGAAATACCACTAAGGGTCAAATGGGCAACCTTTCTGAACTGGCTCAGAGTCTGAAGCTCCTTCCTTCCTTCAGCTAGGTTCCCTGTGCTGTGTGGAAAGGGTTGGAAAACTCCTACCCCCGGGCACAGTACAGCAGCCAGGGAGAGAAGGTTCTGGTGGCAATAAACACCTCCCAGATGTTTTAGAAACATCTTTGCAAGTAGCTTACAAGGGGTACATGGTTAAGCAATGCTCTAATTGACAGAAAGCTGACGTTGGTGATGTCACGTAGTTACGCCCCGCTCCCAGTGATGCTGCAGAGGCAGAGCTGGCCTCCAGCTGCCTGCAGCACCCTGCAGCTCGGGGCGGGCTGCCCAGGGGGATGCATGCCTGCAGGCTCATCCCATGCAGGAGTTCCTGCCCCTGGGGCTCCATCATGCCAGATGTGTTTTCTGGCCCGGCTGAGGTGGTGCAGACATACCAAAATTTGGCCGTATTTTCACAGTAAAGACTTGTATCGTGTTATATACCGCAGTTCTCAGAGTACAGATAAGAACATATTTCATCTGCTGTCAGCGTTGAAGTCTTTTATGGTATCCATTTTATGTATAACTAGCAATGTATTTGCTTCCGTGTGACTCAGTGCATGCATCAAAAAGCTATTTACTTCTTGGTACTGTTTGTTTGCTTAAACTAAAACTTTGTGAAATTAACCATATATGTGTGATACTTAATTGAAGGAGCATGTGTGTTCATATCCTGTCACGTGGTTGTTTCCTCTACTCAGACCGCTGCTTACAAACACAACACAGTTAGCCTTGGCATGCTGCACTCTGGAGGGTTTTCAGCAATGCATGCCGGCAGAAGCATGACTTTAAACTTGCAGACTAAATCTAAATTTGAAAACCAAATGCTTCAAGAGCTACCTCTACCGAAAGTAAGTATGGGATAGCCAGCATATACCAGCATTACCAATAAATTAATAATAATCCTTGCTTTTTCCTGGTTTAGCTTTTGCCTATTGTTCATGCTTATACTGTACACAATCCAAAAAGCAAAGATGATGGTAAGACCGTTTTCCTACTCAATGATCTTGCTTTTTGGATTAAGGAGCTCACGTGGCTGTCATTACTGCTTTCTGCTCTTGTGTTAGGCGATGCGATCATTATATTTTCTAAACGATTTGATGTGTGCATAGAAATGAAGAACATGCTTTGTTTTGTGACTGTTTAATCTTAAAAAATTAATGTAAAGATGTTTGACATGCAGTTGAATAGGCTCCAAGAGACAGGATTTGTAACATTTGAACATTAATTGGGTTCTCTGTAATAGCTGATACTCACTCAGTGCCGTGAGTTAGTGCCTAGCACACCTCATGTAACGTTCAGCTTTTCTTTTGAGTAATGCCCTTAGAAAGAATATTTTTCGTATTTTTGCTAAGTATTTTCAGCTGTTAATGACATATTGTTGATCAGCGCACACGTACACAGCTCTACGCACGCAGTGAGAAGAACAGTGAGGGCCACTGCTGCCCCATCTCCGGGTGCCAGCGAGATGCTGAGCCCTGCTGCGTGGCGCTGGAAGGGGCGAGCATCGCTGCGTGCCTCACCCCGTCACAGCAGTAGCTGGTGGTGCAGATGAGCTGCATCTCTGCGAGTAATTAAATGGTAGCAGAGCGCAGAGCCAGGCACTGGAACGCCGTCATCTGCCCCGGTAATTGCCGGGCTGCCGCGGGCGCGTGGCCGCAGCCAGCTGGTGCAGTGCCAGGGAGGGCTGTGCCGCCGGGGTAGGGCTTCCATCCAGCCCCGCGTGCCAGAGAACCGAGGGGCAGCAGCGTGACCGGGCTGCGCCGGCCAAAGGGCTCCTAGCTGACGCCGGCACGCAGCGAGGTTCTCAAGCAAAGCTGCGATAGCTTAACAGCGCGCACACCACACAGAGCTCGCTGCCAGGTGCCCCTGCTGCCACTTTCCATACCACCGCCTCCATTCGCGCCTCCCATTCTGCTGTCCCGGGTTTGAGCGTTTGCCGCCTCGTTGTCCAGCTCAGGTCTCGGCTGTGGCTGTGTGTGCTGGGACACGGACCGCTGTCCGGTGTTGCTCGTGTTGTTTTTTTTTTCTGTCCAAGAGTTTGTTTGTCTGTTTGGGTTTATGGTACCTCTTGTCAGCAGTCCTTCCAGACACCCATCCATCTGACAGTAGCTCCGGACAGGGGGAGTGGTTTTGTATACGCATTTAAGAATAATATGCACAGTTTTGGGGTATAAATGAATACGGAAATGAAAACCTGGATATCTGAGGAACTGGTCGGGGTGATGCGTTTGGGGCATGCCCTCGTGTGAATTATTCTGCTTTATATCTCACCGGCATTTCATTGCTACGTATCCATGTGACATGTGATGCTGAAATGCATGAGGGGTGTTTTCTCTTACTGTACCATTTGGGAAGGGGGTAAGACTATTGTTGGAAAAAGAATAATTAATGTTTAATATTGTTTGATTTTATTCCTTCAAGTGTTGTAAAGCATTTTGCACTTCTCAGTGAATCCAGGCCACGGCAGCTCCATCCTCTCCCCTCCTCTCCTCTCCTCCTCCCTCTGTGCCGTGGCCGGATTCAGGAGAGTAACGAGTGGGGTCTGCTTGTCCAGTGGAAGATCAGGAAACCGTGTTTAGCAGTGATGTATTCTGATGAGGTTAATTACACTGAGCCCACTCCACGTACCAAATGTCTAACTGCCCACCCCAGTTTTCACTCAGACGTAGCGGATAACTGGTTGTTACTGGTTTGCAGTCTGTCCAAGCTCTGTAAATGAATAACATGGCAAGGAGGGGGATCCGTTTTTCTGCAGATAGTGAAAAGAAGAACTTTTATCACAGAATCTTCCTTTCTATTCAGAAAGCAACCTCTGTGTTTTGTCCCTTGTTGGGCGTTAACTCAGCACCGCAGATCAGCCGGGTGCTTAGGATACAGGCACGGTGTTGGCTACAGTGACAAGAGCAGCGCTTTTCTGAGGGTTGCTTTGAATGGTCGGCGTCAGAGCCGGTGCTTTGGGGCACAGCAGGCCCAGAAGTGTGCAGCAGCCGCGCCAGTCATCAGCGTACCAGCATGTGTAGCTCAGCAGGGAAAGCTGTGATCCCCAGGGTAGCGGCCTCCAGCAGTCCTGCAGGCTGGGCAGCGAGCTCCTGCCCGGCAGCACCGCGCCCCTAGGGCCCTGTCTGCCCTTCCTGCTCCATAGTTCCCCGCTGCTCCTCAAAGCGTGGCACTGTGCACGGAGCACTTTCATTTCAGGAGCAGTTTGCTGCCCTTGGGTGTGGGCATAGTGGTGTGTGAGGCAGCAGAGGGGCTGAGCCCCGCAGCAGGGCCCACGCTGTGCCCGTGGGAACGGGGGAACCCCGGGCTGTCGGTTTCGTGTGAGGAAAATCACAGCTTTCCTGATTCCTCTGGAAGACTTCTTGAATGGTGACAGCTTTCATGGATTTGAAATAATGAAGGATGAATTTCCTTTACTGACCTCTGAAGAGAGCAGTTTTTAGAAGTTTAACTTTGTTTATTTTCAGAGGGTTGCTAAGCCTGCACTGTAGAAGAAAAGTTCCTAATTGACCTGTTATCAGCTCTAATATTTCAAAGCCGCAGCCCCATGTGTTCTTCAGTTATCTGAAGAAGCGTTTCGCCAATTGTTTCAAACCTAAATTGAAGAAGGAATTGCTTGGATGTTGGAGGGAACCCCCCGCACTAACCAAAGCTGAGCGGGGAGTTTCCTGCAGGAGCTGCTCGGTGCTGCCGGGGGCAGGGAGGTGCTGGAGCACTGCGAGGGTCCGGCACAGAGCAATGTACCCATGTCAGCATGATGTCAGCTGTGGTGATGAAACACAGCGATAGGAGGAAGGCTGGAGGAGGCAGGAAGGTGCAGGTGGCCTGAAGGGCACCGAGAGCCGTGCGGTGAGAAAGTGACCCGAGTCGTGTCTGAAAGGAGAGAAAAGCAGAGAAAAAGTACCAAAAAAAAAAAAAAAATTAATGCCACACTTATTTAGGAAATGATGCGTGTGTTATGTCTGTTCGTATTCAGGAAAGCGTTTACATCCTGGTTAATGTTGTGTGTACAGTGCCCGGCTGCCTTGGAACAGAACCAGGGGAGGTGTGTGTCGAGCATCCTATGGGGCCCACAGCCCCACTGCAGGCAGTGTCCATCTGAGCAAAGAAAGGTGTCATCCAGCCGCGCTCAGCGCCCCGCGACATGCTTTTGGTGGCCAATAGGAAAGCCTTCATTCAAACAATTAATGCAAATTTAAGTATGTGACTTTGCCAAAATTTGTTTTTCTGAAAACAAGGATCGAGGGTAAATGAATTTTCTCTTTTCTGTCATCGTTCATTGCACTCGTTATTTCTCCTGTGTGTTTGTCAAGATCTCTAACTCGCAGAGTCCCACTGGCATATGATTGTGCGCTAACGAAATGCCGTAGATATGTCAGAGATTTCCATTTTAGCGATAGTGCTGATTACTGAAATAAGGTTGGAGCAGTGTTGTTGCCGGTGACTAAAGGCTGCCCTACCGTTTGTGAACAGACCCCGTCGCAGCAGAGCAGCGTCCTGGACAACGGGCAGGACGAGGGGCCGGGGAGCGGCCAGTGGAACCCCTACCCGCTGGGGCGGCGGGACGTGCCCCCCGACACCGTCACCAAGAAGGTGAGCGGCGCGGCGCGGCCCGGGGAGGGGGGGTGGGCTGGGGGGTGGGCCCAGGAGATACTCGTTTGTATGGAATTATAGAATCGTAAAGTTGCTTGTGTTGGAAGGGACCTTGAAAGGTCCTCTGGTTTGGTCTCAGAGTTTTAAGCAGCAGTCTCTAGGAACGAAGGGCCGTGTTTTGATGCTGCTACCCATCTTTGTATTTATTCCAGTGCTGTAGCACATCTCAGTGTGCGAACTGGGCTCTGTGGGTCCTTAGATGTATTCCTGCACGTGGCGGGCAGCCATCGGCCCCCTCCTTTCCTCCAAATCCTTCACTCGAATTCCTCGTTTCAATTATATCCATCGGTTCATGACCAAAAGGAAATGTGCTGAGGTGGAGAGCAGCTCGCGGCCTGCCGCCTCCAGGACACCCTGAGCACCGTCAGCTTCACAAGGGGAGCTGTGCCTGTAAGCAGCGGCAGTCGCACCGACTGTTGTCTGTGTGGAGCCGGGTCCTGCTCCTGGATGAAGTCTTACGAGTCATAATGTGCCCACTGGTAACTTCTGCAGTGTAATTAACCATCAGCGCTGATGAGGCAAATATTCCCCTACTGGCTTTACATCTGTTTCTCCAAGATGGCAGCAACCCTTTCAAGAAGGAAGTGGCAAGGCGGTTTGCACTTACGAAGGAGTTTTGCTTTGTATCCTAAGTTATCTTTTATCCTTATCTTTACAAATGTTTTGGGATAAAACTTGCACTTATCCACTCACACGATCTGATACCGGTTTACGTCTTGCATCTGTGCATCATCAGTGTTACCACAGTAAGAACCAGCAGATTCGGCTTCATTCCGAATGTTGGAGTGTCTCACTGCTCCAGTGCAGTAAGTACAAATATTGCATAACCGTGCTGAAATCTGCTTCACTCCGGGCAGCAACCCCTTGTTGCACCTGCTGCCGGCTGCTTTAGTTATGCTGGAAGCATCGGGCACTGAGCTAACAATAAAGATCGTTTGGTGTGGATGCTGAATGAAGCACAGAATAGCACTGAAATCAGGGGAAGCGATGGGCATGATGGAGACCTTCTTCTGCAGAACACATAATGGCCATTTCTAAGAACAGGGTTTGTTTTCAGCTTACCCACCTCCAGGAAGAGCCGCGGTGTGAGTGCACAAGGAGTGGTGATATCATCTCTTCAAGCAAAGCCTATTAACAGGAATGAGAAATGAATTCTGAAAACTGTTTACCCGTCCTCAGGAGGTGCTTTGCAGTGTGTTGTTATGACAATGCTCATCTCTTTTCCAATGGAAGTCACCTGCAGGGCCTCGGCTTCCGAAAATCTATAGAAAAGAAGTACACCGTAAGGAACAATGACATGATGTAAATACAAGTTGTAGGATCTGTTGTGGTTTTCCCATAGCACAGTACCCGCAGTCACGGTGAGAAAGGGCTCGTGCAGAGCGGTCAGCGCGGGGCAGAGCTGCCCTGGGGAAATCGCTGGGAGAAAGCTGGGATGTGTTCTTCTGAGGGGAAGTGCACGTGCTGCACACAGGCCGTGGGCTCAGGCTGGAGGAGAATGTCTGTAGCCATCTCAATGCGTGTTCCTAAATCAGCGGCACCCAGAGGGCTGCAGTTTGTGTAGCAACTGTATTTCTGTTCATTGGGGGTGGGAATGCTGCACACATAACTGTGTGGTGAGGGTTGGTTTCTGGCCTTCCCAGTGCTCGCGCAACGGGTTAAATGCCAGCTTTGTTTTAATCTAAGTATTGTCATTTAAGTGATCAGCTCATAATTTGTGGGATATTTCTTATACGGAAAAGTTGGATGTGTTAGCCTTTAAATCGAGTAACCCACCGCCTTATTAGAGGACTGCAGTGCTTACATTTTATGTCACGTCAACGAGGCAGCAGTCAGCTTCGTTCTGAATTACCTGCTCTTCTGTAAGAGAGAAGGGCTGGAAGTGGCAGGGGAAGGACCCACAGGCAGCCTGGAGTCACCGCTGGTGGAAAAGAGTGGCTGAAGAGTGAGAATGAAGAGGGAAGATGAACGGCCACTGAGTCTGCATGCTGGGGGCAGGCGCAGGAGTGGGCTGGTTGGGTTCTGCAGCGCTGTGGGTGGCAGCGGAACACACAAAAGCTGAGGCTGCATGATCTCTTGGAGGGTCCTGCGTGGCTGACAGGGGATGCTGCTGTGCGAGGAGCGTTCGTGGAACTGGAGCAAGGCAGCTGCCTAGAAATAGGATGTACAAACGAGGCCGAGTCTCCATTTCTCACCCTTTCTGACTTGGGAGTGTATCTGTTGGCCAGAACTGGGAAACTGGAGGGTCCTTCTGTTTTATTTCCAGCACCTGCTGCTCAGTCTGGAGCTCTTTTAGGCTGATTTGAAGATGGGAAGATTTTCAGTGGAGAAGCACACTGTTACTTGTATTTAAAATAGGCGTCTTCCTTTGAGGCGGACGTTGTGCTGATGTGGATGCTGTGGTGGATGTGCTGCGTCATATCAGAGTCAAACAGTGGGATGTATGAGATTCTGCTCTTTTTGGATTCTTCAGCAGTGAGTGGCAGGCACATGAAGCACAGGACCTGCACAGTGCAGGGTGACAAGGGCACAGCGATCCCCGGTGCACGCAGCTTGTTGTGCTAATGAATTGCTCCAAGTCTGTCCTGGGCAACTCCCTTCCCTTCTGATCTTGGAGGAAGTGCGGATATTTCTGACCTGTAAAGCAGGGTAATCAGTGCAGACTGACTTCACCGGGCTCTTCCAGGAGCTTGCTGGTCAATGCCCATTAACACTGTCATGTCCACATGCTCTTTAAGAAGAGTTTGGGCACTGAAAAGCGGGGTACAGCAGTAACAGAGTTCTGTGCCATCTCTCACTGAGCCCACCCGTCCCAGGCACTAAGGCACAGACCTGCCAGATGTGTTCTGGCTGTGCTAGCCAGTCCCTTTGTTCCGATGCCGTCAGCAAAACACCAAGGCAGAGCAGTTTTGCTTGCAGTCACTGTGTCTTGCATTCACTGACCTGAGTCGCTCCAACTGCATCTAAATTAACGATGTATTCAGCAGACAATTCTTAAAAATCCATCCCCATGTATTTTTGCAGTGGCAACGAGCAGTTAGTTCTAATGCCTTGGTTGCTGTAACTAGCAAGGCCAGGTGAATGGCCGACGGGTAAGGAACGTTCTGATCTTCTGCTGCATTAACGTTGATCGTCTCTAAAATACCATCTCACCATTGCTGACTCTCCCACCATTGCTGGAAGGGGTCAGCAGTAATGAAGATCAGAGCTTCATAGCGGGGAGGGATTGTGCCACTGTTGTTTCTGTCGGTTCACTGTGTCCACAGAGAATGGCAGATACTGAGATGCGCAGTTCTACTGCTCATTCACGTTCATGCTCTTCAAATAACATGCTCAAATGTCCGTGCTTGGTGGGAGGCTGTGATCTGAAAACAACGCAGTGGAGTGATGGAAGATGCTTCTCCTTGTCTTTGAGTAGCCTGTGATGAATAATCCACTCCAGTCTAATGTATTTTTTTTAATGTATTCTGAGCTGAAGCATGTATTGTGACACGAGGAAAAACAACTTTCTGTTTATAAAACGTACTGCATCTGGCTAATTTCCCTTAAACCCCTCTGGGTCACGAAATGAGCGTATCCTTGCTGCCCTTAATCCCGCTTGCTCCTAACCGTGGTCAAAAGACAAACCTCTCATGGGATTTAAGACGTTTGCCCGTACTTGGCTCCGTCAGTTGTAACAATTGCTTCTTTTCAGCTTCCTGACTTTCTGGCCTAACAGGTTGCGTTACCCACAGGCAGGTAGCCACATCCAGACCTTGATGGGGTCGCAAAGCCTGCAGCACCGCAGCCGCGAGCAGCAGTACGAGGGGAACATGAACAAGGTGACCATCCAGCAGTACCAGCCCCCGCTGCCCATCCAGATCCCCTCCTCGCAGAGCTCCCGAGCGCCGCAGACGGGGCGATGCCTCATCCAGACCAAGGGGCAGAGGAGTACGGACGCCTACCAGGAGCAGGTGGGAGCGTGTCTGCGTAAAGGAACGCTGTGAAAGGCATTCCTTATTCCCCCTCCTGCACACAGCACTATGAGGGAGCCAGGGGCAGCGCTGCCACGTGCCAGGCAGAGCGGGGGAGGGGGGCACGCAGCTGTGCTGCCCAGCACCAGGGAATGGCACTGGTTTTCTTGGCTTGACCAAGCAACGCTGACACTGAGGTTCCAGAGCAGAGCCGACGTCACTGGTCACACTGAATTTATCAGCAGTTCCCCCCGGTTCGCAGCATCCTGGCTCAGTGCTGACATTGCAGGGTTTGGCAGAGCCTGCACCCTGGCCCTCACCTGGTGGGTGCTGATGAGCTTCACTGGGTGGTGCTGTCCCCGCTGTATTCGGCCTTACCGATGTCAGTGACTGCTGGAGGCACCTGGCTCGAGGAGTAAGGCTCGGAATCATTACCAAAACCTTCTCCTGTGTGAAGTGTTTGGCAATCCATGCCAGCAGCCGCCTGGTTTAAGTCCCAGGGCAGCGCATTGAGATTCAGAAGCCGTTCTTTGTGCTCCTCCTTTACGAGTGGTCATAAGCTGCACACATCATTTTTATTTTATACTAAATTAGCCAATGCCATTGCCATCCATCCTGACTGAAAGATAAGATTCAGCACTATTCCTTGGAATAGTGCCCTTGTAAAACCATCGCTGCTCAGAGCTACCAGGGCTGATACTGGCAAGAATTTGAAGACCTCTCAGCTTCCCATTGCTCACGGCTTGGTTTGTCACCTGCACAGCACCCAGGGCTGTGCCACCTGGAGCAAGGGAAGTGCACAGTGTGGACTGTAGGGGCAGATTCTGTTCTTACTGACAAAATTACCCGAGGTTCCAGTGAGAGGGAAAGACTGGGCCGCCATGAACTGCCTTTTCAGTGTCTTCTTTTTCTCTCCCTGAAAATAAAAACTTAAATGCATGCAAAAATAGGCACAGTTCTGTGAGTACTGTAGTAACACTGTAGCATGTTAAAACCATGAAGATCTTTCATTTTAAAACCATGTTTTAATGGCTTTTGCTGTGCTGCGCAATGCAGCTTTTGAGAGGGTGAACTCGTCTTGTTGATGTGAGCTTGGCTGTACAAGAAGATGCCACTGTTTGGACAGGTTTGGTGCCGGCACTCACTTACCTTGCTGTATCTTTTTAACCTAGTTTTGTGTGAGGATAGAGAAGAATCCTGGCCTTGGTTTTAGTATCAGTGGTGGAATAAGTGGACAAGGCAATCCATTCAAACCTTCCGATAAGGTAAGTCGTGCGTTTCTCACTACATGGGCTTTATTTTAGAGTGACACGTAATGGAGACATAGGTACAATGAATGACATTTTTATGAACTTCTGCTGCGATAAATAGAGGAAGTTTTCCCCCACTTGGCATTGTTCTGTTAGGGGAGAGGTGTGTGTTTGTTTGCTTTTTGCTTGTTTAATGAAGACAAGAGACTCAAGGCAGAAGTCACCTGGGTGCCTGGTTTATAGTTCACACAGATAAATTTTCAGACTGTGCTGCAGAGCATCATCTCTCTCCCTTTCTCCTTTTAAGAGTCAGTACGGGCACTGATTAATTTGTCACTTGGCATCATTAGAGGGACTGCTGAAGCAGCAGTAGCATCACCAGGTAACTGAAATAGCAGTGTGTAGCAGGGGCATCAAACAAAGTAGTCCTGGCCCACAAACTGGTCTGGAGATGAGCCATGGGTTAAGAACACCACGGCAAGCAATCTCCTGGCTTGTAATGCTAATTAAAGGCTTGGCCATTGTGGTGTACGGTGGCCTGGGACAGCCAGTATTAGTTCCTGGAATTACGTGTTTAAGAGGATGATAAAGCTCTGCAGTCAGTGAGAGGATGACTGGTAAAAATGCAACATCTGGTGATTACCAGCTATGTAGAACTGCAGGATTACAGACTCTGAGACCTGTGAGTTCATCTGTTCTGTGCAATACAAATGATCAGTTTGTTGGAAAGTGAGGGCTACGTGTACCTCCAAGTTAAACACATTCTTACAGCTTCTATTCTTTGCTAATATTGGATTCAGCCCTAGGAGGCAGCCATGACTTCCACGAGTACTGAGAATGTTTGGCAAATACCTAAATAAAAACAGATCTTCATCTTGCTTCAGAAATTTGAGATCTGCTTGCAAATTAAAATACTTTCCCCACCACTCTGAATTACAAGAGATTCCACTGGGTAAATGTAAAATGCTCTTGGGGACACCGGTCTAACACAATTTCTTTCAAGTTTCTCATTTATAGCTATTATTTTGAACTCCAAGGATCATTCACCTTTATGTACACACTCATCCGACTTTTTAACGACAGCCATAAAACCCTCATGCTGGGCTGTCCACTGGTATTGCCATTTGTAACATCACGTCCTTTTTTTCAGTTTGATGTCTGACATTAGAATTAAGCTGAGCTTCCACTTGTCTGAAATCCTTACAGGAGAACCCGTGCCCCTCTAGGAACGTGCCTGCACGAGTTACACATGCAGCGCAGCAACAGCTGTAGATAGAATATTCCTCATGACAAAAATGCAGAACTGCGTGTCAGGGAGCGAGAGGATGGTTATACTGAAGGAAGCCATAGTTTAATGTGTTGGGGCGTCTTCAGTTATGCTGCAACATTGCTTCCCAGCGTTGTCTCACCAGCTGCCTGATGTCTGCGGTGCTCTGAGCCACGCACGTGGCACCGCTCTGCCCTTGAGATGGGAGCAGCGGTGACAGCAGGGAGCACTGTGCTGAGCAGTGATGTGCCCCCGCCGTGACACACTGCTGGTGCTGGGATGAGAGGGAAGCAGCAGAGCACAGGAGCACTCATTCCGAATGGCAGATGTGTCAAGCTTCAGTGGCACAGGGGGGAGATGTAAGCGTGATAGGTTCTGTCCCTCTGCTCTGCAGGAGCTCAGGTTTCTGGAAGGGGAGCAGAAGCGCTGGGCAGAACCCTGCTCCAGAAGGCTGGGAAGTCCCCCGAGGGGACACAGGATTTGCATGATGCTAATGAGCAGGGAATGTCCCTGGTGTCTCTGAGAGCTGCGTGTGTGGTGAAATGCAGCCCACGCTCAGCTCCAGGGGCTGCACTGGGTGCTCCCTGCAGCGCTGCGAGGTGAGGCTGCAGGTACAGAGATACAGGACCTCGTGAGTTGTATGGGAAATATTTCAAATGCAGCCCCCTAATTTGGGGGCTTATTAACACGTTTTACAGAAATTCTAAAATAGTCTTCATTATTTAATAATTTATCCCCTTTCAAAGTCATTCACTCTGCAGCCAATGGATTCAGAGAGGATTCTCTGCTCTGCTTTAATTAATTACCTCCTGCTAATCCTGCTACCCTTATCTGTTTCCAGAAACTCTTCCAATTGCACGTTATTTTGTGCAGTGGAATCTTGGTTTCAGATGACCCCGAGTTACGTGGTGTCGGGATCTAACAGGCTGGAGGTCACGAGTGCTGCTACAAGCCGCTGCCTCTGCTTGGTTCCTTGCAGATTAAAAAAGGGGTTTGGTGTTGAGAGCATTGCCAGAGCGCATAGAGCCCCAGCCCAGCAGTTAGGGAAACACCTGTATTTTGGGAACTAGTTCTTGGTAATAGCATCCTAACCTCTGTTACTTCTGACTTATAGGGTATCTTTGTTACTAGGGTTCAGCCTGACGGACCAGCATCCAGCCTGCTCCAGCCTGGCGACAAGATCCTCCAGGTAGGGATTTACGGCTCTGTAACTGAGCTGAGATGTAAGGCATGGCTTTGCATCTCACACAAACATTGTTCTCAGTACCATTCTCGGTATTACGGCACTTTAGTGTTGATTTGTAACAGCGTTACTTGCAGTAGTCTTGAAAGCTGGGCTCAGGAGGAATAAAGCTGTTTGAGAACAGAATGAGGCCACAGAGCAGCTGTGGTGGCAGCGGCCCCACCAAACTCCGGGTTGCAGGAGATCACTGTGTGACTTGCTCATTTTGGCCTTGTTTGTCCTTTCTGTCTCTCCCTCTTCTCCCCCGCCATGAAGGTATTAAAGAGAATCTCATCTGGTTTCTCTTCTTGTTTTTGCGTTGCAGGCAAACGGACACAGTTTTGTACATATGGAACATGAGAAAGCTGTATTACTACTGAAGAGTTTCCAGAACACAGTAGACCTAGTTATTCAACGTGAGCTTACTGTCTAAATATTTTTTTATAAATAGTAAATATATCTAGCCAGATCTAATGTTCAAACAGATTTATACATAGGAAACCAATTTTTGCCAATTGCTGGACCAATGGCAAACAGTAGTGCCAAATGTATAATACTCTATGTTAGTACCGATCATCTTGGAAAAAAAAAATATATGAACGATATCAATCTCTTGTTCACGTGGCGATGTATTAGTTTTAATTGTCAGCCTCCGGCTGTGCATTGGTGCGTTTTTTTAAACAAGTTACTTCTTAAAGTCAATTTCATATGATTTCGAAACACAGAAGCACATACAAATTCTTTAGGAATTCTGCTGTCCATCAGAAACACTGCCTCAAAGTTGTATATGCCTTTATAAAGATAAAATATATTAACCTGTACTTCCCATGAAATATTTCTATCATGTCACGTACAAAAATAGAGAGAAAAAAAAAAATATTTTCATAAACACCTCGAAGAAAGTATATATTGGATGAAATTTACTAATGTTCATTTATTTTCAATGCAAAGATATTATATGCCTTATGAAAATACCTGTACATATGCAGTGTGTATAGCTGGCTCCATACTAACGAGTGAAACTGTCGCTGCACAGGGTGAGCTATCGATAGCGGTACGGTCAGCCCCGGACCTAGTGTAACCAACCGGCACGGAGATGGGCTCACTTCCTTCTGGTGGGCACTTTCAGTTGCTTCCATGTGAACACACCAAGTGGACGAGCAGTGAGTTTAGACAGCTGTGGTTCCTAAACGGGAGAAGTTTGGGATGGGTGGCAGGAGAACTTCTTTTGTTGCTGCTGGTTTTATTATTCTATCATTGATTCGTTTGAAGTGACAGGCCCTCGACCTGCGTTGCCCATTTCCCCGGTGTTACGGTGTTCTGTATTTTTGCTCTGGCCCGGGCTCGCTACGTCCATTATCAGTATGGCTTCAGCCTTCACAGAACCCTTGAGTAATAGTCTCTAAAATGAATGGGGATTGATTCCACATACACAAAAAAAATCGTAGAAGAGTGGCACTGGCAGAGCACGGGAAGAGCTTTCCCACCAAAGTACCGAATTTGAAAACCCTTAAGGTAAAAATCCTCGTGCTGTTTTCAACGGAGACAGCACCAAACTGTGCCAAAGTGCTGCTGCCTCAGCAATCCAGGTGTACGCCACGCTGACAGCAAGGAGGTAAAACACAAGGAACGCTCCCACCAGGTGCTGCCGTGCGTGCTGCTGCCCACGGTCTGGCAATGGGCTGCAGGCAGAGCCAGGAGCTGCTCACAGGGTGCTGCCCACAGGCACCTCCTGACCACTAACCCTCAAACCTTTCTTCTCTCACTCTCAAGCACACGCTGACTGAAGTAATTAAGACTTCCAATTAAACTGACATGATGTCAAAAGACAACGGTGCCCCTTCTGTGCACCCTCTGTCTGTGTATGGGCCAGGTGCCTCCCACAGAGAAGCAGCCCATGAGTAAGTAAGAGTAGAACTGTCCTCCCGCGGCGTTGTGAAGCACCAGGTCTTTAATTGTCTGCACTCTTCCTTGTTTTTGGCTACCAGGAAGCACAGGAGAGGCTTGGGAGTGAGGCTTTTATGCTGGCATGTAAATTCCCTGTTATGTGGTTGTTTGCATCTCCCCTTTTAACAACAAGGGTTATTGAACTTATTAGTATATGAATGAACCGTAAATTCCAAGCTACTAACTTTTACTTAACCGATGCAAGTGCTCTTAGTGGAAGAGCTCCTGTAACTCCTGAGTGGCAACATGCTCCCAGATCCGCAGTGAGCCAGAGCTAATGCTGATCCTAAAATTTACTATTTGAATAAATGACTTGATGATAGTTAGAAAATAAATGTTAATAATGAATGCTTTCCAGTAAATGAAAATAGTCTTGATATTACAAGCTGAAGCTGCTTGCTGAAGTCACACGATCCAGGTTTGTTGTGTTGCTTACCCTGCTTTTCAGCTTTCCGTTTCTGTCACACAGATGTAATTTCAGAACGTCCCCTCAAACTGCTCAGGCTCTGCAGAGCCCATCTGCAGCTCTCCCCGTGAGCTGGCACGTCCCCATCCTTAAGTCCACTGCCCTTTAAGAGAAAATATCAGGTTATTCATCATCATGTTCAGAAAATTGTACCTCTGTAGGCTGTAGTTACGTTGAATGGAAATTAGGTACACTAACAGGTATTTATGCACCTAAATGCACTTTGGAGCTCCTTTTCCCTTTTCATACAGAAAAATCATTGTAATGGACGTGGGCACCCAGAGCCACGTGTGCACAGCTGCAGCTGTGCAGCCCACGGGCACCTTATGGCAGCACAGCCCCATGCTCAGAGCTTCCCTGTCACGTCTGCTTCCAGTAGGAAGGCAGAGTGCATTACTTCTGCAATTCTGCATCCTACTGTAAAGCTGTGCAGTGTGGGCGTGCAGAACAAGGAGCACACATCCCTCCTTCCCCGAGCAAAGCTACAGCACTTCAGCACATGGCAGCTGCCATGCACAGAGTGCTTTGGTAGCACCAAAACATAGCAAGGAGCTGCAGAGCTAAGGAGGCCTATAGCCAAGGAAGTGAACACAGGTGAGAATGGGTGAACTCTCTGATCTTCAGAGCTCGTTAATGCAGCGTTCTTTGCTTTGGTGGGTTTCTGCATGCTGAGTTTATGAGACTAAAGCACAGTGGCAGAATAAATCGAGGTGTGCAGAACTGTACGTCAGGATTGCTGAGTGCTTTCATTAATGGATTGTAATGAAAAGGAAATTACAATAAAGTTAAATTTGTGTAGTGGAGTGCCACTGTACCTTAGCCACAACTCCTGATTCTAGGAGGGATCTGGGATGAATTTGGCCTCCCAGCTGAAACATCAGCCACCACTGTCCAAATGACCCAATAGTTTCTTTTTAGTTTTTATTCAAATTGATAGAAGTGGTGTTTAGATACGAGTAATGCTATGAGCAATGAGACTTTAATGGGACTCCTTAGGGTTCCCACATTAGTCCTCCCAAATAACCTGCACCTTTTTCTTTCCCAGAACCCAAGATACACAACTATGCATGGCCAGGTTTGCCAGCGGGGCAACTCAGCTCTGTGCATGCTTTGCACATAAAAAGCCCATAAATATAAATACAGCTACATAGCAAGTGCTGGTGGTAGAGGACAGCTTATCCAGAGGTGAGCTCCACGTGAGGGTTCAGGTGTGTGTGTGTGTGAGGGAATTCTGATCAGGCAAGCACAGGCTCAGAGCTGCAGATGGTTTCCTTTCTCCAGGCTATGCAGCTCTCCCAGGCACACCATATGTTCTCCCATGTCAGCTATACAGGCACTCACTACCTTGTTTTTTAAGCTCCTCGTGGAAGCATTAATCTCAGCGGAACTGTGCCGGGTTCTGCTTTTTTAGATTTTTCGTGCAATAAACAACAACTGATCCTCAGGGAAGGGCTGGATTGCAGAAGGAAATCTGTGCTGGGGTTCTCTTACCATCATTCTGCAGCAAGTCTTAAGGAATTCGTGGTCAGTGTTGGGGCCTTCTCTGTGCTGCTGGTGGCACCTCGTGGGATCAGATGTGTCCAAATCCCAGGGCCCAGCTGCCCAGGAACGCATTTGCTGTTCTGCAGCCTTGTTACCTTTTGGCTATTAAGAAAAAAAACAAAGGAAAAAAATTAAAGAAAAGAAAGCTGCTCCCAAAATGCTTTTCTTATTTTGAGAAACATTTTTAAGAGAAGACCATAGGAAGCCTGTGGGACCTTTTAGTCCTAACAAATCAGTCACTGACCGTTATCTTTTGCAACTTTTATCAGGGTGTTGATTAACTACGAGATTTACAAGCCAGTTGTTCATAACAGCAAACTTCAGATCTGCTGCAATGCTTTCCAGAGCTAAGAGCAGGGTGAGAGCAGAGCCCTCAATCTGGATGCAGGGCATCCAGGGGACCACAAACACGCTTCCAGGTGTTGATTTATCGGGAATGCTCTGCCTGTAAGACTACTGATGCTGTTACGGGGGGCCTTTTTCTGAACATGAATGAAAAGACCTTTGAAACATTGCTCTAATAGCCATATTTTTAGCTGACAGATGGATAGCTAGAAGTTAAATCACCAGTGTTGTAGAACACCACTAATTTTCATGACCCAAAAGTTCAACAAAAAACTCCAGTACAAAGTGTCATGAAATCGGTTTGCTGTTGTTAGTAAGCACCTTGAATGTAAAGACTCTCCGTGGTTAATCCTCTCTTGGTTGTAATATAGCACTTAATTACCTTATGCAATGGGAAGCCTGCATATTTATAGATATGTGTATATATGTATATATCTGATGGAGATATATGCAACGGGAAATGCAAAGACAACTCTAAATGAAAACCACACCCTCGAACCCATTCACGTGCAGGGACTGGTACCTGGCCCGAGGTGGCACAGGGGCTGTTCTTGGGGAGCCAGACAGCAGCAGGACAGGGGCTGGAGTCTGCACACTGCCCAGCCCCTTGGGTGGGAGATAAGCACACGGGGATCTGTGTTCCACCATGGTGCAACCCCTGTCCTACACACCCAGGCAAGCCACATCAAACAGAAATAAAACAGAACACTAATACCAATTTGCCCAAATCCTAAACAAACACAGGAGATCGTAAACCTCAGCTGTGGCTGTGGGGTCACTTACCTACCTTACCAGATTTTACATTTAGAATTTCCAATTAAGAACAAACCAGTACCTAAAGCTTCAGCTTCTTACCCATGGGCTCTGGTGCCGTACTCACCCTCCTGCCTCAGCGTTCTCCTCCCAGGTCTTCTGCCTTCAGAATTTTCATTTAAACTAGTGCACAAAGATTTACAGCGTTATTTTCAGCTAATCAGATTTAAGGACCTATTTCATTTGCTAGCCTTGCTAGTACGAGTGGAATACAAAGTAACGATACAACTTTCAGGCCAGTAGTTTGGATAGGATACGGTTTGGTTTTGTTTTGAACACCTTTGGTTTGGGTACGCTGCAGCAGTGGCTTTGGCCACACGTGCAGTGCAGCACAGCAGTGACAGCAGAGGCCAGGCAAGGCGACCCATGCTCTTCCCGGGGGTGGGGGGAGCTGGGGGGAGCCAATGTGAACCTTCTCTGCAAAAGCCAATTTCAAAAGACGCTGTTTGTTTCTCCTAGAACTTCAGTAGGTTCTCTTAGGAAAAAAAAAAAAAAGAGCCTTTGCCAATCCTCTTAGCGGACAATTCATGCAACTATTCTAAAACTGAATGACATCAGTGCATTGTATCCAGAATTTACTTGGCCCTTGTATGGCTTTTCCTGCAGCACCACCGACCGAGCCACAGCCCTGCAGCACAAGAGGCTTCATCTTTGTAAATTGGGGCCTTCTTTGTCTCTTTGCTAGCATATGTGGCTTTACCCTGAAACCCTGCTCAGAACAAACACTTATCAGTTAAGTTTTCTACTCGTGAGTACTGTATCCAGTTCAAAACCAACAGCTTACTTTATTAAAAATTTTACCATTTTATAAAAGACATGTTTAATTATGATGGAGATGGCTGTATTGTAATTAATATTTTGAGATAATTGTGATTTTGAGCTTAAATTATATACAGAAAATGGTCATTTTTGTATGTGTTAAAAGATTGCTATATAACAAATGACTAACTGTACTTTTCAGTTTAATTACAGTATTAATGTAAATAAAGCTGAATGAAGAAATATTTACTACTTTATTAACATAGATTGTGAATGTACTTAATGTTTTTTGCAGTATAAAGACTTACTGAACTTGAAAGCTGCTTCATTTTATGTGCAAAAAGGTACTTCAAAATTATATTTTAAATCTATTGATTCAGTGCAATCAATTATATCGTCAGTTAATTTGCACACGCAGGTTGTATCCTTCCAGTTTTCTTTCATGTATGACACTTACCCGTAAGGTGCATATTGTGTTTAGAATGCATTTTGCAGATGCTTCTGTACATAAGACAAATACAGGGACTAAAACAATGCTGTGCAGTGTATAGCAGAGCCATTTTTCGGCTTTGGTGTACCCAACTTTTTCAGTATTTAAAAAAAGTGTTTTGAATAACATAAAAAAAAAAGTCTCTTTATTGTATAAATAATAAAAATGTCACCTTATTGTAATTCATTTTTGTCATCTTTTACTATTGGAAAGGACCTGAGTTTTCCAAATCACTGTTCTACAAGTGATGGAAAACAAGATGGCTGTTACCTCTGCATCTCTTAAGTGTTGTTCCAGAGCTCCCCTCCACCTCTAGCCTCAGCGATGTACGTTACAGCTTCAGCTGGATCTGCCAGCAAATGCAGTAGTGTTTCAGAGCTGTTTGAGGGAAAGAGGCCCTTTAATTACAGGACGCATCAGAGAAAGACCTGAAAACCGAGCGATGACGCTTGTTCAGCACGTCACTGCTGAACATGTGAGACACCACATGTGGTCAGGGAGTGACTGCACGCTGATGGAGAGCCCAGCACGTACTGCTTTTCATGGACTCCCACACCCGCCTCACACAGGAGAAGGAACCAAAGCGAGGGTCACAGGGCTGAGCTCAGCAGCAGTTCAGTCACCCACGTCAGCACAGAACAGCTCTTGACTTGTTCAACTCTAGAACAATTCTGGCTCTTAACCCCCATTCCTTTTGCACAGATCCGCTCCCGTGCATTTTTAACAGAAACACCTCTGCCCCGTTCCCCTCCCAGCACCCAGCTGCTCTCTCACCCACCTGCTGCCACCAGGTTCTCCTGGACATGTGGGCCAGGCCTGCTTCCCTTCTACTGGGTCGCAGCGCCGTGCTGCTGTGTGTGAGGGGCACCAGACGCCATCGCTCCTGCTGAAAGGTGCTCGCTAAGCTTGAAGACCCTGAGGAGAAGGAAGAGTGTTTTTACGTTAATTCTGGTCACATTCAAAACCTGCAAAGTTCAACTTGGAGCCATGTGACATTTTTCTGTGTTACAGCAAGAAGAGGTGGAGGAAATGAAAATGCTTTCATTCCATACCTTTTACTTGATAAAAAAAACACACAGCATACCCAGTTGGTGTCAGCTTGCTTTCCTACTGAGAATGGAAGAATGAGGTGTCGTTCTGTTCCTAGATACAAAGATGTCTTTTAGTTTTAGTTTAAAGCTTTTTGTTTTTAATTTGTGAAGGGTTTGCAATTAGTGGTCATACACAGAGACCCCAACTGCAGCACCTACACAGCACCCACAGCAGAAGCACTCAGTGCAGTATAAAAAGGCCAACAAACAAAAAACCTCAGCAGTGGAAATCCATATGGTATCCTGCTTCCATTCCATGTCCAGAGGCCTGTGAGAAGCAATGCAGCAGTCACAGGGTAACATCAAGTAACTCTTCCCTTTATATTGTTAATGCCCACGCTGCGTTACTCTTATCAACAGAGATCATTTTCACAGTCTTGAAGTGCATTTAAATCATGTTGGCTAAAAACTTCAGTTAGAGCACATTCTTAAAGATGTAGAAACAAAACATATATCCAACAGCAAACATTTATTGTTTCAGTGCAGCTACCAACATCAGCCACGTTTTGCTCACGTTCACACGGGACATGCACACAGTCTGCAGAACATTTCACACCGTATTCATCACGTTGTTCAAGGGTTCAGGCATTTCTCCATGCACAGACCAGCAACCATTGGTTTGAGGCAGTGGTGAAGAGAGACCAAAGACCCTACAGGAGATTATAAAACAGGCATACAAAAAATCAAAAAGCTTATTTCCCCCTTTTGCTCAATTACTTTGGTGTTTACAATTCTTAAAAAGAAAAAAACAGCTTAATTGTAGAAAAGCATTGTCTCCATTGCCAAACACAGCTTTCAACTGCATTCTTTCTTACAAAAAGTGTAAACATAGATTGTGATACCTTGAAATGCACTCCTGAGACATGCAGCCTTGAGTGGGAAATAGTTTGTTGGTGAATAATTTCATAACGTGCAAACTAAGAATAGTATTAAAAATGCTTTATGGCCCAACAGCTTACAAACAAGGAGGAAGGAATGAAATCACATCACATCAGAGAGGATGATACTCTGTTTTCAATTCAGAATCATACAGGGAAACAGCCTGTCAAGTAGGGATCCTGCTCCTGAGGTATTCCAGCACTGCAGCTGTTCCCTTGGCCAGAATGGCTGCTCGGGGAGCACGGAATGGGTTTCCTTCCAGAAGAAGTGTCCTAGAAAGACAGAGATGTGCAGTTATTTGTACATGGGCTTTTCCTTCTTGCAGCACGTTCATACACTGCATATGGGTATAAGAATCTTTTGAAATTCTTAAGCAAGTAAGTCATCTTTTGTTCTTCCACAATGATTTTAACCTCTGCTACCTTCATTCATACTAAGGTACCTGCTTTAGAGACAGCTGAATTTTAGTTTATGCTGGTAGATTAGTGGTGGTACATTACTGTAGTTGCACGATACACACATACCCCACTTCTTAAACAAGTCTCTGCCAAAATACAGAGTGAGAGAAAGAACTTCTGAAATACGTAAATCGACAGTAAAAGGGAAAAACTGTTACACTGCAATCTCTACTTTCAAGCTTGGCTGCTAGCTCACTTCGCACACTAAATTGCTGTGGAGGTTTTTTGCTTGTGTATGTTCAGGGAGGTTGTTTTATTTCTCACTTTTAAAGACCAGCAAGGAAGTATACTTTACAGGGGAGAACCACACTACGGCATCATTTGTTATTTTTGACAAGACAGACTAGTTATGCTTAGCTGTCTTTGAGGTACGTCATGTAAGAATACCGACAGCCATGTCTCTTTAAGCAAGCACTACGATCTGCAGAATGCTACCCTGTCTCTCTCTTTCACAGCAGCCTAAGTCACACACAGGTAAGGAGCCAAATGTATTTAGTGACACCCAGGGCTGTGGCTCACCCCCACCTGGCCAGCAGGCTCTGCAGTGTGTAATACACACAGCCACCATAATTGTCTTAGGCGTTGACATTAAGCTACACCAACCAATGTAACCTTCCAATTCCATTTTGCATACTTCTTTTAGAAATCCTGGCATTTTTCTTAATTCTTCCTATTTCTCATCCATAGCCAGTACACAAGAATGTATCCAGCTGATGTTCCTACCTAGAGAGCTGACTGGTCAAAGCTGCTGAGAACTCATCAAATAGCATTAGGTGTTGGATATGCTCTCCAAATGCAGACTGCCACAAGATATTACATACTATGCATCAAATTCTGGTAATAAATATGTCTGAATTCATTTCATTTTTTAAGATCCCTGATGACTTTTCTTGTCTTCATTAACGAAAACAGACTCATTGTCAAATGTTACCACTTCTGTTGTTAATTTTCTCCTGGGCCTTAGAACGGACCCTTTAAGTATAAAATCTTAAATCATTTTAGTAACTTCAGTTGCTAGCCTTCTAGCAACTCAGTTTTGGCAGAGGGCAGAAAAATGCCCACAGGAGGGGCAGTCCTAACACCAAGACAATTCTTGCTGCAAAGAGCAACCAGCCAAGCAAGGGGCTAAGCTAGGGAACACGTGCCTTTCAGAAAATGCAAAATTAAAGCTGGACTCTGCCAGATGTTGATTCTTACAGTTAAATTCCACTTTCAGAAACACTGAAGCAAGTTTTTGGGCATCCGGTCTTCCAAGCATGTTTCCATATTAACTCTGCAGTTTTATTTTTAAATCCTGAAACAACTCCTCCAATTTTCTACAGACTTGGGAAACTAGGGAAGGAACTGCACTGCTCTACAAATGGTAAGAGACACCCATTTTGTGCGCCGAGGCCTACAAACAAATTAGTGCCTTACCCTCTGACAAAACACGCTTTGAAGAAACCAGGCAAAATATGTTTCTATAGAACAAGTCACCACTTTAAATACCCACCTCAGAGATTCACAGTTTCCAAGCTCCGGTGGCACTTGGAGAAGGTCATTATTCTGAAGGTCCAGCGTCCCAAGCTTCTCCATCTTCTTGAGCTGCAGAGGGTCTATGGACCCCACCTGATTGTTACTGAGCAGGATGGTCTCCAGCGTGAGGATGCGGTAAAGGACACTGGGAAATACTTTAAGTCTTCAGAAGGAAGAAATGAAAAGTCAGAAATAGGGCAATCAATAAAACCAACAGCCTTTTAAATGAGACAGTATTCCAGCATTGTTTACTGAAAGTAAATATTTACACGTGCTGCTGTTTAAACTGATTATTTTAGTATCTCGCACAGAGTGAAAAAGCTGGGTGGAATTTGCTCTGTGACAGCTCAGCACCTGTAAGAGAACTACAGAGCAGCCATTTTGCAACTGTGAATGACAGCTCGTGTCACACAGAAAGTGACTGCAGCTTGAAGGAGAGAGCAGTGTGAGAACAGCGGGACTGCTCAGGGACACCACTCCCCTGCTATTTTTCCCATCATCCAGAACTGATGTATTATGGGAGCTACAGGGCAGTCCTGCTGGCATCCACTGCTGTTATATTGTTCACAAGACTGTTTAATCCCTTCTTCAACCTGTTTCTACTGTCTCTCTCCAAAACCTGTGACAGAAAAGTCCAAAAATATACCACCATATACCATGAAATATATAAAATATACCAAATATACCACCATACCATGTAAAGAAGCACACTCCCTTCAACTGTTTTAAGCCCACAGTTAGCCGAAGCCCTTTCTCATTCTTACTTCAAATTAAAATTACATTGAATTCTTTTTATTGTTATTAAAAAAAACTTCAGTAGTTGCTCACCTATTAAAAGATAGATTTATTACTTGTAGTCTTGTCAGTGCCTCCATTTCCTCAGGTAAAGATGTCAAAACATTATTTCTGTGTACCAAACGAAGACAAACAATAATCACCAACTGCTAAGAAGTTTTAGGGAAGAATTCACACAAACAGAATGCCCACGTTTACTGGTGCTACCAAGTTCTTTTAAACCACTCAGTTGCTTCATAACTGGATCGAGTTGGTGAACCAGGTTTATAATCCCATGTTTGCCAGTAAGGAAACATAAAGCCTGTTCTCTAAAGATTCCCAAACATTTCTAAGCACTTAATTCCAGAAACATGCCTGGCAGTTCAGCTACTTGGGTTTCAGAGGAAAGTTCAAGAAACAGTCCAATGGTGGTGCCAAGGTGAATGGCTAAGATAACTCTATACCTCTTGAAAATTCACTGATCCTACTATCCACTGGCTCCAACTCACTCCTTTACAGCCACTGTTACTGCAGGGCTTCCCACAGCAGGAAACCATTCAGGAGCTTCCTACATACAAAGAAGACAGCTTTGTATGGACAAACAAGGAATCCCTTGAGTGTGACATAAGAAGAGTCATCACAGGAAAATTATTCATTAAAAGATGCTCCAGGTAGAACACCTGAGTTGACCGTAATACTGCCCAGATATCCTCCCAGATTTCTTTTCCATTTCGTTTTTAAATATCTTCTTAACATCTCTGAGAACCTTTTAACGAGTGAGACAAGACCTTTCACCACAGCAAGTCTTAGAGCTTGCCCATTTTTTGGTGAGTTTTTCTTTAACCAATGCCTAAATCTAGGCCACTTGCAATTTCAGATGTGCTGGTCATTCCGCTGGCAGGGAGCCCTTCTGGGAAATGAAACATTATTTCAGTACTGCTATTCCACCGCAACAGATGGCTGGTTTAAAGAGGCATGAAAACGAGTCACTGGGAAAGGAAGTCCAACACTCATCACAAACCTGATATCCAAATGTGTCAATTTATGAAGTGTGCAGAGCTCCAAGGAAACGGAAGAGATTTTATTGAAGCCCAAGCTGACATCGCAAACTGAGTCTTTCAGCTCCACAATCCTGAAATCCAATATGAGTGTACTTTTACTACAGAAGCTCACGTTTGCATTCCAAGTTACTGAAAAAAAAATTGCTTTATGCTAGAAATCTACAGATCAAGGAATTTCCTATGGTTCTTGACATTACAGAAGCCATTTTGGAAGTGGAAACTTTATCTGTGAAAACTGCCTTACACTTGATGTAGAAACAAAGCTCAGAATCATTTTTCTAAAGTTAGCAGAAGAGTAAATTTTCTCTCACTGATTAGGAGAGTAAGTTTTGCTAAGAAGGCCTACTCGCTTAAATGCAGTAAGAGAGATTTCAGAAATTATGGCACAAGTGGCCATCACTGCCATCTCCTGTAAATGTCTCAGCAAAAATACTATCCATCCTCTTCATGCAGTCCAACAGCAAGAGGCTGTTGCTTTATTACCATCTTTTGTTTCTGTTCCACGCTTGTGCTATCACAAATTGCAGGAAACACAGCTTTTACTGCATCTTGTAAAAGGAATACTATATCAAGATGCTTTGATGTGATGTATTTAAAAGCTCAGAAAGTTAGCTGCTGAATCTCTGTAACAGAACTCCTGTTGTAACGCTAGAAGCAAAAGGCAATTAAGCAAACTAAATATCCACCTCTCCCATCTGGATTGCCACTGAATTCCGTGGCACCCAGCAGTGCAAACGCACCTACACCTCACTCCCCGCTGAGCACAGGAGCCTCTAACAGAGCAAACAAGCACGGGAGGCTCAAGCATTCCTTCACCAAATTGTACCGAGAGATTTCCCTCTATGAGAGACAGCAGCTTGTCAAGTTCTGTGTGATAAAGCCTAATTGTTCAGCACATCTGTGTCCAAGAATTAAAATAAGTCACCCCCACAAACACAGTGGTATTTTGAAAAATGAGCTTTCGTGATGTTCTTAGGCTTACAGAATGCAGCGAGCCTCCTCCCTGCACAACACCAGTATTTGCAGCCATTGCTGCTAACAGAGTGTTGTGTGATGGGGCAATACCTATCAAGCACAACGGCATGGAAATTGTTCAGGCTTCCTTAAAAAAAAAAAAAAAGCTATGTGAAGAAAGTGAATTCTAAGAGGACCTCTTCTCTAGTACAAAGCTATCATTTCACAAAGTTTACACATGTATTATGTTCATATGAGAGGACCACTTTGTAGAGAAAACAATACTAGACCGTAGTTAAGTACAGCACTTGATTATGATGAGAAGTCACAGTGGAGTCTGCCCTTAGTCATTTCAATAACACTTAATAGCGCAGTACAAAAGACAACATACAATGAAAGCACTGCTGAATACAGCCAAGCTTCACTGTACTGAGATCTTCATGCAAACGAATGGACCCTCCTGCAAGCCACTCACACTAGAAATGCCAGCATATTATTCAGCATCCCTATTATATTCTGTGTGCGTTTGTGCACATACAGAGGAAAAAGTGTAAATACCCTTCATTGGGGAAAAAAACCCAAACAACACAAGATGCTAAGGAATAAAATAGAAGAAAAGCAGCATGTAAAGAATGATCTCTACAGAAGTACCTTGGAGGAATGGCAGTCAGCTGGTTCTTGCTGAAGTTGACACTGGTGACAGGATTGCTTCCGACCGCGTTGAACATGTCATCAGGAATCGCAGCTGCCTGCTTCTCACTGAACAATGAAAAGCATTTAGCTCAGTAATACAAACAAGTTAATCACCTCTTATTTACTAACAAGACATCTTTCAGAAGAAAGATGAGCAGCAGAATAGATACATACGTATCTACAAACTGAGGTCCTCAAAGGACTGTTAATGAAAAAGCTGACTGATCGCTGCACCATGTTACATGTCACCCAGGCAATAATATCATTTCACCATGACAATCTGATCTGTTACCTGGCTTAAGAACACTCATTAAGCGCTGGGTTAGGTCACTACCTTAGCACACATGCCATACATTGGGCCAGGATCTGCAGCAGGTTGGTGTTTAACAGCTTTTCCCCTCAGTTCAGAAAATATTCCCCCACAGAGATGTGCAGCTCAGGTAAGTACTGAATTTGGACTTTCTGAACATTCATGGTGACTAAAGCCATCCCAACCCTTTCACTGCAGTCATGTCCTTCCTGCATTCCAGCTCTCTGCAGGACTGGGCATTTTATCTGGCAGTTCTCAGCAAGCATGGTTTTCTGACCCTTTCCTAAGCTAACAAGTTAAACTGTTAGTTAATTTAAGAATGAACTGAAAATATACCTCCTGTGAGAGCTTTTGAGACTTACTGATACTAAGTAAGGAAGCAAAAAAAAAAAAAAAAGGCACCTGCAAGGATTAAGTATTTCAGTGAGTTAAAAGCAATGGTACTGTGAAACATACGACATTAAAAAAATAAAAAGAGCTGCAATTCAAATCTGCCTGCACCTGAACACTCAAACTGAAGTGCAAAATGCATAAGTACAGCCAAATTTGCAGACAGTTTGGTATATATCATTAAGTTAATTAAAAAAAACTGCAGGAAAGTTTTCTTCCTGCTTTAGAAATAGGTGGTATTTCAAACCACATACCTATATTCCAGTAATTTGAGTGTTGTTATGGCATGCATGTTAATCCTTGACTCGCTTGGGAGAGTCATGGCTGTCACAGGAGGCTCTTCGCTTGGGCTGGTTACGTCATCTGGAAGGAACACATAACAGTCACACAAACCACAGGCTGCACTCAGGTGTGCCCTGCACAGCCTAGGAGGAGAGCTGCAGAGTCCCTTGTCACCTGTGGTCTCTCATTTTAACTCTTCCTGTCTTCTAGACTGATTGCATATAATCTGATCCATATTATGTCGAGGCCTTTCTAGCAAGAGGATTTTGTAGTTCGGGGTTTCTGGATTTGGGCTGTTTGTGGGTTGGTTTTTTTGCCTTTTAAATGTGGCAAGGGAAAGAGTTGACTTGGATTTTGAAATAAGTAGGTCACACAACAACACAGCTGCCACGCTAGCTGTTACGTTAGGCAGTCACCTCCAAAGGGCGGGGAGCTAGAGACAGTGATAAACAGGTACGGCCGGCAAGAAGTGATCCAGGTCACCTATTTCCAGAACAGCCAACCTGACCACAATCTTAGTTAAAACATTTATAAAAACCTTCATAACACTCTTTCTAGAGTTCCTTCTGATTACTCTCTACAGTACTCTCCACATGAAAAGCTTGTTGGCAGAATGAATACCTAAGAAATGAAAAACATTGTTCTGCATACCCAGGCTGTGGCACCACCTCCTAGGAGCTCACAAGCCCTTCAGCAGGGTGAAGCTTAGCTAGAAGCCCAAACATATAAGTCTAACTTCCACTGAAAGAAACCACCAAAACTGCAGGAAATTCAGCAGCATTCATGAATTAAAGCCTACCAAATCTTGCACTGATGCCCAACTAGTAATTCTTTCATTGAGGAAGACCAACAAGGTTAGAGGCACTTCTTCAATTTAAGCCTCTACATGCATAGGTCTGTTTCTGCTCCTGGTTTAGCTCCCTCTTAAATGCTCAAAGAGCTACAATAATAACACAAACACTAAGATTCATGCAAGACTTTAGCTTATTTTACCATCCCCAATATAAAAACTATCATAGGCTAGCAGATGAGAGTTTGAGTATGTACTCAAGCACCCAACTCCTTTTTGCAAAGTTAATAATGCATTGGATTTGCAGGGAATCAGACATTTCAAAGCCATTTTACACGCTGCAGTAATCTAATTAATACTGCCATCCTCTGGCAGATGGAGAGAAAGCCCACTCACAAGTCACCCATATCATTCTCAATACAGTTTTCCTATGTGTAACATCAAGGCCCTCCCTAAATTAAGAGGTTAAGCATTTTTTGCCATTTAAGCACAGCATAATTACTTCCATGCTGTATGTTTAACTTCACCAGTGAACTGTCATCTTTCCTATTTCATGTCTTAAAATCAGAAAAAAAATGAGTATTTCCAAAGGTGAAAGAAAACCCTGTTTTGAGAAGATTTTCTCTCCTCCGCATAAATAGGCCAGGATTCAAATTCTGTTTAAAATAACCCATTGCTTTCTCCCCCAGGCTTTTTATGTTCTTAGTCAGCTACACGGTGGAGTTGATGGCACCAGCATGGCCCTGAGGCTGCCTTTCTCATGCCTAATTTCTGGCAATCACAGGACTGTGCAGCCCATACTACAACGTGAATGAACAACACGCATTACCTTTGTAAAAGTCTCACCCACCCTTCTACACTGTGACAAAGCCAAGAGACAGCAAGCTGAAGAGAAAGAATTTGTTATGGAAATTTCCCATGATGTTCAAGGAAAAAAAAGCAATGAACAACTTGAATTCTTCATCCAAAACACATAAAGGGACCAGGGTAAAATACTTAACATTGCTTTTTTAAGTGATGACACTCCATAATGTTATATTATCCAATAGAGTAAGAAAAAGAACAGCACAGAAATATAAGAGCAAATCATTGAGCAAAGAAACCTATCAATGCAGGATAACTGGAGGAGACTGGCTTCTAGTTCGTTTTAATTTCTTAGAAAGATTCTCGCTAAGATGCCATGCAATAAAGCAACATACCTTGGATTCTGCTTCTCAGGTATTTCAGAAGTTCCTGGGTGCCTTTCTTTAAGGAAAAAAAAGAAGAAGAAAAGAAAGAAAGAAAGAACAAAATATCAATATGCATTCACCAGGCAGTATTTACACAGCTGCTCTGACAATGAAGAATGACAATTTCAGTCACACAGGTGGAGCTCATAGCACAGCTGGTTACAAAAGCTACCTAACAGCTCCTGTAGACAAAGCCTATTTGCAATAGCTTATGTACTTGCTTGTTTAGAATTTTATTTTCTCCAGTTGACAATTCCCAGCCCCACATTACTACCTTAGGCTCCATGTTTTCAGCTTTTCATCTAAAGTAATTTGGCCAGCTCCAAGAGCAAGGAAGAACTGTTCAAATGAATTCAGCCTTCTCTTAAATAAATCTCTAGCACAATTATGCTTTGAAGAAGAAATCTACTATTTGTCATTGAAATCGACAGTTCAGTGCTTTGGATTATCCTAAAATTTGACTGGCAATCCTCTCACAGCAACTTCTACTGGTCAAACCCAGTTACTATCTGCATGATCTCCAGGTAATTATACATAATCTCATCCTAGTTTTATCCTAAAACAAATGGGCTGGACTTCCTTACGATACTGCGCATTTCTCCTTCAAGTTTTAGAAGGAGAGACTGAACTAAAGCAGTGAGTATGAACATTTCTCCTTCTAGCTGACATTTACACTACATGTGAGACTGATCTGAATGCAGAGGGGATGAAGAGAATGTGGAGGAAGGAAAGAAAGGAACTCTTGTGAGGAAATGTGGTGAAACTGGACAAAAACAGAGGAAAGAAGATAGAAGAAGAGAGGCTGCAGTGCATACAGCGCTCACTTAATCAGATACACATTTTCTCCCTTACTTCTAACACAGATTACAAAATTTCATTTTAATAGAGGACAGTCAATGCTGTTTATTTTTAGAGAATTTGAGTGCTTTGTAAACATTTATTTTATAGCACTAGCAAAAGACAGAATTAATATATACCACTATTGAGAAGGGCCTGCTGGGATAAAAATAAAAGAATTCTATAGCAGCAGTGGTGCCCGAGATCCAGCCTCCCTGCTGCCCATGGACTTGTTCCTAATGCATAATTCCCACCTTCACTTTGTAGGTTATCCATAAAAAAAACACTGTACATGATACTGTCATTGCTCAAAACACACTTGTCAGCAAATACTCTTTGGAAACTGAATCCTAGATCTTTAATTCAGGCAAGCAGGAAATGAGAAACAAAAATCCATGCTCATCTAGGAAAACCTTCACATAACGTATCTGCCTAGCACTGCAATGGGCTGTGACTTGCAGCGGGATTAGGCAGCAGACAGCTGCTGGATCCTTCTTTCCCCAGACATCTGCTGTTTCATTTGTAATATATATCACAACATCTGTAGCAAATCAGAAACAGGTCTTAGGAAGTGACGACCTGCTTTATTCCACAGTGCTCACGATGTTATGCATCGCATCAGAACCCGTGGGAACAGCAACAGAATCACACAAACAAAAGTGACGGATTGAAGCTGAACAGGCTACTTCGACTCGACGTGTTTTCTAACCACGTTTTCCTACACCACTTAAATAATGTACGTCTGCATCACCACCAGCTTTTGTGTACTATCTAAACGTGCTTACTTGCAGAAGGTCTCTTCGAATGGTTCTCAAAGGATTTCCCTCTAATGCCAGGAATTTCAACTGAGAAAGGTTCCCCAACGTGTAAGGCAATCTGCAAATGGAAACAACCCATTTCAGACCAGAGCTGCTTCAATACAAATCCCCAAGCACTGGCAATTGTTTGCCAGATGGCCTGGTATTCTGAAGCTTGGATTCCAACAAAAAGATACAGAATATATCACATTTAAGAAAGGCATAGTGCAACCGTAACATTTACAAAACACAAAAACAGATCCTTCATTTCACAGTCCAGGCCTTTTTTAATTACTGAAATACATCACCTATAGAACCAGCCATCCACAGAAGCCATGAGCAAGGCCTCATCACAGACACGTGCATTTTTTTCTTACCTACTGATATCATTGTTGGCAAGGTCGAGTCGCTCCAATTTCTGAAGTAGAGTAATTTCGTCAGGAACTGATTTTATCTTGTTGTCTCGGAGTTCCAGCACTGAGAGGGAATTCAGATGCTTAAGACTTTCTGCATTTAATATTTCAATCTGATTTTCACCAGCATGTAATTCCTATGGAGACAAAGATCACTCACAGTTCCAAATGGCTTTTTAAATCAAGAAGAGACATTTGCTGCTGGATGTGCTATATAAATACAGAGCTTCACACACCAGCAGGAATTGTGGAAGAAAATGCTGGAACAGCTTGGGACTTTAAGTGCCAAGTTCAGAGCTATGCTGAACTACAGAATCCACATTCTGTGATGGATTTGGTTATTGATCATGTACCCAGTGACATCATTAGGCCAATCGAATGTTTCTATTCAATGAGTAACACATTTCTGATATTTTCAGACAAGCAATTTGCAATTGTAAACATAAGGAAAATGAAGGCTACAAAATATCTGAAGGCTGTGACTCTTTTGAATGCTTACTTTCTCTGCAGGTACAAAAAAAAAAAGTGAATTTATTCATAAAATGTTCCTAGAGATACAACACAACTGTTGCAGGCGATATTACACCTAATATTTGAGTCATTCTTCTCCTTGAATGCCTTTTTTACTTTCCAAATCTGAATACTGCTATAAAGTTGTCTTCCAAATGCCATTAAGACAGATCATTATGGACAGTAGGAATAAATGCAAATGGGTTATGTGTTAAACAGAGCTCTACACACAGATTTATTAACTTCTGGTCACAGCAATTCACGATAACTTGTATGTGAGCTAACAACCATTATTCCAGAAGCTCACTGCAAACACATTTACATAGCCCCACTATTCAAACCTTACCTTCAGTAATTTGCACGAAGGAAATTCTGGCAAGGAACGCAATTTGTTTTTTCTCAGATACAGCTGTTCCAAAGATGCCATACTTGCCAATTCAGAAGGTACAGTTTCCAGGTAGTTTTTAGTACAATCCAGTTGTCTTAAGCCTACAGAATAACAAAAGAAAATAAAAATAGTATTCTGCCAAACTATTGATACTTTTTTTTTTTTTTTTAAGTAAGCCTAAGAACATATTGTCACATCCAAACTTTGGAAGAAATCAAATCATTTGGCATCAGCACTGCTGAAAGCAAGACATTTGCTTTTCATTTCTTCTTCACAAGACATTCTGGAATGCCTTCCATGACACTGCCAAATACTAGCTCTTGTTTGGAGTACAGGACTGCAGGTAACAGGAAAGGTTAGGGCTAATGTCACAGACCATCAGAAAGCTCTGCAGATAGTTTCTGTAGCACTTCCAAAAGCTGGCAGCCTACGACCTGTTCCTACAGATCTGCCACAGCTATTAGAATACGTACTGAAACTGATGTGAACATCAACATCAGCAAGCTTGGTATTACAATAACAAAAGTTAACTTCTATCACTGACCTTCACCCTGCCCTCTCTTTCTAACGAATCCAACTAGCTCTTATTTATGCTTTATTTTCCACTTAAAATATGCACTAAACACTTGTCAAAGTGCTCACTGCAGTTCTAAGGTTAATAACTTCAAAGCAGAACAGTAATCCTTACATTTTTCTAATAGCTCCCTGAGCGTTTGTCAAGTAATATGAACCACAGGAGGACTTAAGTTTGATACATGGGAGCTGTAGTAACTATTTTTTTTTTAAATAATTCTAAGCTAGTCCTCTTGAGAATACTTTAAATTCTTCAGAACCTACTTTCTTAACCTGGAATAATATGCAACGTATTTCTGAATGTAACTACAGAACTGGCTGGCTGACATTTAACAAGCCAAGGAAACAAATTTACGTTTCATTGCACTGATATCTGCAGGCAGGCTCTTGAGTTGATTAGAGGCCAAATTGAGTCGCACCAAGTTAATGAGCAAAGCAAAACTTGTTGGAATGTCTGTAAGATGATTGTTGGACAGATCCTGAAGGGTAAAAAAAGAGAAAGAGGTTATAAATAGAGATGTTTAAAATATCCCATGGGTACTGTTGGTGCAAAGTTAATTACTGGCAGAAGATTCAAACTAGATTGCTGACATCTTCAGGATTTCCCTGGTAGAAATGCGAATGGAAGAGACAAGTCTCCCATGACAGGCAGATCACAAGGGACTTGATTTTTCTAATAATATTTGGAAAATCCAAATCAAAACTTGGTTGCAAGCAAACACACAAAAACATAATAGCTGATAAGCTCTGTAAATTATTAAAATATTCATATGGTTCTAAGACTTTTTTTTTTTAATTAGCAGTAGCGAAACATAGATAGCTTGATGTTTCTGAACAAGTAAGTATTTTTCAAGAAGTTATAATTTACCAATTCTTCTAAACTGACAAGCTGCCCAAATCCATCCGGCAGGTGGCTCAGCTCGTTGTGTTGAAGAAGAAGGCTCTTCAAATGGGACAACTGCATCAGCTCCTCTGGGATACTCTTCAGTTTGTTGTGGCTAGCATTAAAACGTGGAAAACAAAGGGAAATAACAATTGGTAAGAAGTTTTAAAGAATATAACCAGAAATAGAAACTTCTGCTACACATGATGCCGTCCAAACTAGAGCTACAACATGCACAACCATTTGAGATGCAAACTCTTTAGACCCCAGAACAAATATGAAGCATATCCAGCAACAGATGCACCTGATATTCTGCTGTTGGCACAGACCAACTGTTCACTACATCTACAAAACATTTCCACATCACAGCGTGCATGTAGGTATGCTGTCCAGGACACCATCACCTTTAAGAAAATCTCTCTCTTACAACTATTACAGCCCTTTGGAATGGATTAGCTGCCTAAGAGAAAATAAATTTCTTTGTTAAAGAACACTTTTCATCCTCATCTGAATCTACAATATTCCAGCTGCATCTAATATTTGTTTATGATATAGTTCACAGACAAAAAAGAAACATACTCTCTCCCCGTGCAAACTCATAACATTACTCCTGTAAACAGAACAACATGAACCTTCCAACCTGAATGGTATCTACAGCTATTCCCAACATATATTATTCATGAAAAAAGCATTTTGACTCCTTCAAAACAAAGCTTCCATACTGAAGAAAACGAATACTGATACTACTTTTGTGAGTATTCAAAGTATCAGTATTCAGCTTCCAAGTAAGGCTGTGACTTGAGTATTAGTCAAAATTATCTTAACCTAAGACCATCAATTTTGATCTAAAACATATAATGCTCAAAACATTAATACTCCCTATTTAAAAAAAAATTAACTTTTCCAAAATAAAATTTGTTTTACTACAATCTCTCATTCACACCTTGAAAATCAGTGCTCTAATCTTGTAACACGTACCTAACATCAAGCTTCTGAAGATTTTCTAATTGTCCTAAAGCAGAAGGAAGGGAAGTCAGCTGATTATCATGAACCTGGAAAATAAAAGTTTTGGAATACTTACTGAGTTGCACCTTGTAGGTTTTCTTCCACCCACTCTACAACAAACCAAGCAGAACTAATGCACAGAATTATTACACCTGTGTATGTCCTCAGTACCATTCAGTCCACAACCAACACCTGTGTATGCTCCTCAGTACTACTCAGTCCACTACCAACACCTGTGTACATTCCTCAGTACAATTACCAACAGCAGCACTGCAGCTGCTAATCTAGGAAGGTTCTAGTCAATTGAGAGTAAGCACTGAGAGACTAAATTATTTGATATGATGTGTGCAGAAGCATTTTAAACATGGCTGCATCCAGCAACAGTTCTTTCAGTGCCTGTGATGAAACTCCCTAGATCTTTCTACACAACAATACCCATTGCCTGTGTATAAACCAGTGTACCATCAGGGAGACGTGGAACAGCCCTTTAACCTGAGAATGCACCAATGCTGCTTCTACACATCCACCACTGCAGGAAACGGAAAACAAGGATCTAGAACTATGTTGTCCCACATCCTACAGCGAGACTGATCTCATTGTAATGGGATCCTGGTACATACATCGAGATGGGTGAGCGCGGGCAGCAGCCTGACGTCCTCAGACAGGCACTGCAGCTGGTTGGAGGCCAGGATCAGCTTGGTGAGGTCTGTCTGCTCCCACCAGCGGTCTGCAGCACCGAAGGAGAGGTTCTGGTGGGCTTCCTCCGGGGTGTCCAGGTTGATCCGCCACACATGCTGGGGCACTGCAAGACAAAACACGGGGCTCAGCCAAAAGCTTCTTACACTGATAGTCAAACCGCCAGTATCAGCAGTTTTCAGATATAAACACACACAGTTACTTTTACAGAGAGGTTTTCCCAAAGCTGACAATTCTAAGTGCATGTAAGCAGCGATTACAAGGTGGAGATCGGCCAGCAACAGCAAAAACAAAGTGGGCAGGGAATATTCATCGCAGCCCTTTTTTTCCGTTTATCAAAGAAAGCGAAAAGCACCGAGCCCACTTCCGAGCACCCTCAGCCGGGACACAGAGAGCAGCCTGCCACAGGCTCCCCGGCTCCCCCAGCCCCGCCCGCAGCACGCCGCCTCCACACGCCGGACTCCCCACGCTCACCCTCGCCGAGGCCGCGGCCCGCCAGGTTGAGCTGCCCGCTCTTCCTGGCCGCCCGGATCAGGCCCTGAGGCACGGCGGGGCTCTGCTCCTCCGCCGCCCGCCTGAAGCCGGCACGAGGATCCGCCGCCCGCCCTCTCCGAGCCGCCGCCATCCCGCGCCGCAGCCCTGAGCCCGGCTGGCACCGCCCCGTCGCGGGCAGAGCGGGCGGGGCTCCTCAGCGGGGCCGGGCGCCTGCTGGTGGGGCTCCGTGCCGGGCGCGGCCCGCCCGCTGCCGCCATTTCCCGGCCGAAATGGCCACGCCGAAATGGTGTCACGGCGACGGACGGGGAGAGCCGAGCCGGGGAGCAAAGCCGGCTTGTGGCAGAGACTGAGGGAGCTGGGGCTGTGCAGGCTGCAGAACACGAGGCTGGAGAGACCTCACTGCTCTCTGTAGCTCCCTGAAAGGAGTGAATCCAGAAATATCATAGAATGGCTTGGGTTGGAAGGGACCCCAAGGATCATTAAGTTCCAGCCCCCCTGCCACTGGCAGGGCCACCAACCTCCAGATCTGGTGCTAGACCAGGCTGCCCAGGACCCCATCCAGCCTGGCCTTGAACTCAGGGCATGCACAGCTTCTCTGGGCAGCCTGTTCCAGCACCTCACCATTCTCTCTGAGAACTTCCCCCTGACTCCCAATCTAAACCTTCCCTCCTTGAGCTTAAGAAAAACATTTTAAACATACGCATAAGGGATACCGAATAAAAAGGCACTTTTACTTAAACTCGTCGTTTGTTTTACTACTTCCCTTTAGCCCAGAGTTTGCAAAAATTCTGTCTGCTTCCTAGTGCTGGCAGTTACCAGGGAGCGGGCAGCCCAGGCACCACGGCCAGTCACCATCAGCCCTGTGCTATCAGCAGTGCCTTGCAAGAAGTGAGAAAGGCTGCGCTTCCCCATCATGAAGGATGTAACCTTCAGCTCCAGGTTTTCAAACACAACCCTTCTGGAAAAACAAGCTTTTTCTAGTAAGTTCCACTGGACTCAAAAGCAGTGAGTTTGGTGCTGAATACCAGCACGGGTCAATAAGCACACATGTGAGAACCCACCACCCGTCAGGCACTCGGTTCTGATAGATTTGGTCTTTTAATTTTTACCCACTGCTGTTTTCCTCTTTCTTTGGCATCACGGGGCAATATTCCACAGGAAAACGTGGGGCTTCTCCCAAGTGTTTCCAAAAGCCTGCTGAGCCCTTCGACTTTGCACAAAGTGCTCCAGTAATGCACAAATTTGTTGCCATGAGAGGATGGTGCACCTGCGGGGCAGGAGCAAAGCTGAAGCCGACTGACTCCACGATCTTGCCAACGGATGGGAAAGGCCCTGGGGAGGGGCAAACTTCCTGGAGTTATTAACAATCATTACTGCTAGAGCACCTTCATGCATTTTGGGAAATAACTGGTGGCTTTGCTTAGTGTGTAACCGAGTACTAAACATTCCCCTGCAGCACTCAGCACGTTCACCACAGTGAGCACACACGATGAAGCAGCTCATCCCTGTGGGACAGAACCCACTCACACAGCAGCTGACCCGGCCGACCAGAACCGGCGCAGCGCTGTGCTTACAGCAGCTCAGCGGGTGCCACTACCGAGCTCCATCAGAACACCTCGAGCAAGGCCCCAACGCGCCGGCCAAGCTCGGGCTGAGGCGCCGACACCCATCCACCCTTTTAGGGACCGAGCAGAGTCTGGAAGGTGCACAGAGGACGCTTGGGGCTCAGCAGCACCACTAAAGTCTTCAGAGCCGCTCCTCTACCCCGAGGACACGACCACGAGGCCGATCCCCTCACGGCCAACGGCCGCCGCCAGCCCGCCCCCCGCTCTGCGCATGCGCGGCGTGTCCCGCGCGCCCCCGGGAGGCCGGCGCGCGTGCGCGGAGGCGGAGCGGCGCCCTCCGCTCGGCTGCGCAGGCGCCGTCTCCGCGCCTTCCCGGGAGGGGCAGGGGACACGCGCATGCGCAGGCGTCGGCGCTCCGCGCCGTGAGGGTGCGTGGGTCGGCGGGGCGCGCGCGCTGCGCCTGCGCGGGGGCGGCGGCGGGGGATTGTGGGATACTGCGGCCCAGGCAGGCTGGTGAGGCGGCCGTGCTGCGCGGCGGAGCTTCTGCGTCAGGCCGCTGTCTGCGGGAGGCCCGCCCGGCCCGGAGGGCGCAGCCGGGGACCGCTCGGGCCTTGACGCGCTCTTCTCCCCCCCCGATGTGTTTGTAGCTCCGGCGCGATGGCCTCGAGCAGCGGCACCGACGTGATCCAGGTCACCAACGTCTCCCCCAGCGCCAGCTCCGAGCAGATGCGGACGCTCTTCGGCTTCCTCGGAAAGATCGAGGAGCTGCGCCTCTTCCCCCCCGAGTGAGTCCGCGGCTCTCGCCGTCCCGCGGGCCCGCGCCTCCGCCCGCCGCGGCCTCCGCCCCCTCCCCCAGCGCCCGCCTCCTCCTCCATGGCCGCGGCCCCGCGCCCGAGGGCCGCTCCCGCCGCGCTCCGCAGCCGCCCTCCTCGGGGAGCTGCCGGCGCTGGGAGCTGCCGGGCGATGGCAGCGTACGTGGGGGCGGCGGTCTCTGCGGAACTCCGCCTGTCAGAGGCGCGTTTTTGGTCGGGTCCCCTTGCTGTGGGGCTGACCACCAGAGCTGAAGGCAAGTTTAGGAGGGCGAGCCTTAAAACGAGCGTTTGCCATATAAATACGCAATCCTTGCGAGAAGTTCTGTGCAAAACGGGCAGCCGATCGCTAAAATACAAGTGATGTACGTTTAATTTTAGTGGGGTAACCTACTGCAAAGCGTTCTTGTTTTGCATCGTTCAGTCTTCAATCCCTCTTAGCTCAGAACCCCAGGAAAACGTGCCCGTCGTGCTTTGCAGACTGGGAGTGTTCCACGTGTCCGGGTTGGCTGCTGGAAATTTCGTGTTGGAGATGAAAATGTGGAAGGAAGTGGAGTGTGTAAGTGAAGCGGAGGGGCAGTGCCGGATGTGAGCGCTGCTTTGTTACGAGCCAGGGTAGCAGTGCGTGATGGCAGAGCCAGTGGTACCTAGCAGCCCACAGCCAACTGCCTTTAAGCACATGCAGTCACTGAATGTGCTGCTTGATATTTCCACGTGCTTGATTTTAAGGAGAGGTTATTATCGGCAAATCCTGTTTCTGAAGCTTGGCACTGTTTTAGGTACATATTAACTTAATACGTTAAGGGATCGCTTCTGTGGTTTCAGAACGGAACAAAGCTCAGCCCAGCAATTCTTTTTTTTTTTTTTTACTGGGGTGAGGCTGTCAGTGCGTGCTTGATTTAGCTCCTTTGCACAGACGTGTTGTGAAATGCTGGCACCATAGGACCTTGCTCAGTGCAGCTGAAGGATCTGCCCGGGGTTGCATTGAAGGGAAGTCTAGCATGGATATAGCCTAGGGTTGGGTTGCAGGAGGGTCGAGGTGGCTTTGGAGAGCTCTGAGCTGTATCCTTGTGTCTGTTTGATGCTAGTTAGATACTGGGGATGGCTGGTATCTTCAGGACAGCCCTCTGGCCTGTATCCTGGTGTAAAGCTGTTTGTGCACGGCTGAGCTCCTGCTCTTCCCAGCTCACTTCTGCCTCCTTTGTTGTGGCGCTGGTATTGTGGCTTTCCCAGCTGTGTCGGTGAGGGCTCTGTGCTGATGGAGGAAAAGGCAACGTGGTGCAAATAACCTGAGATTCCAGGTGTCTCAAAACACTTAACGGTCACTGAGAACGGTTGGCCTACGTTCCTTTTGTGTTTCAGATCTCTAAATGAAGGAGGATAATGCAACATCATCCTGTAGGGTTATTGTGAAGATTTTAGCCTTTGTGAAGAAGCTGTAACTATAGAAAAACCACTGAGGAGGTCGGTAGAGAACAGGAAATGTAGCATAACGAAGTGGGTTTTGCTCAGAAGATGCAGAAAATATTGACTAGCTGTTGGAGTGAACTTTATTGTATCTTAGTGGAAAACTGGCATTTTTCCAAACTGTGTATGCTGCTTAAATCAGCTAAAAGTTGCACAATTGAAGCTGGAAAAGGCTTTTTCTTCAAGCTGGGACTGCGTTTTTAACTTTATAGTTGTAAGTATTCTTCCTGCTCTTCCCTCTGTGCCTCTGTCCGTGCGGAGGTGCCGTGGTCCGAGCCGGGATGAGCGCCTGGCAGGGTGCAGCGGCAGAGGGCAGTGCTCGGCTGTGCCGGGAGGAGTGGCCGTGCTGGCTGATTGATGGCAGGAGGAGATGCTTCGGAGTCTCCGGTTTCATTTCACGCTGAAGGGAGGTGTGTTTTCCAATGCGAGTAGGTTCTTTCCTCTGTGCTGAAGGCTTTTCTGTTCCTTCTCCTTTAAACTTGAGGTCCTGACTCCGTGGCTCTGAAACGTGGATGCAGAAGCCAATGTGAATTCTGGTCCTGTTTGTGGATGAGAATGATCTGATCCAATTGTTACGAACAGAGAAGTTTATCAGGAAGGAAGCCTATCTGCTTGAAAACTTAATTGAGAGAGTTAAAGCTTAATAAAATTTGGAACGTGTGTTCCAATTTCCTAAGTTGGATGATGTGGTAATTGGCAAGATCTTTTGCCTTCTCTGTAATAATTGCAAATGACAGACATCAGAAGAGCAGCTCTGCTCGCTGTTGCCAGCGCTACATGGTTACGCTGCTGAGGAAAGGATGACAACTTTTCAATTGCAAAGTAGTGAGCACAGGTGGGTGTTCTTACTCTGGTTCTTCCCACTCCAGTATGAATATGGTAATGTTGAAAGACATCTACTTGCACAGTCTGTTCGTTACAGACCGATCCATGCTTGATGTTACAGCAGCAGTAGTGTTTGTGTAAGCGGCAGGAATATCCCTTCCAAAATAAGATGTAACGTTTGAAATGCAGACTGTAACATGGGGGAGCTTGGAAGGAGGCATGTAGGGGTTGGGAGGAGAGGGCTGGAATGCCTTGTTGACCTGATGTGTTTCAGAATTGATGTGTTGTTGAGGCACAGTAAATCGTTGTGTGTCTCAGCATTCCTTGGCGTGACTCCTCTGTGGCTGTTGACTTAGAGTGGCCTTCTCTTGGTAGCGCTTGTCAACGTTCTTTTCTCCGGGAATTTTGCTTGGCCACGGCTTGGGTATACACTTTGGGAAGATGTTTTTAAAAATGAGGTGCACCCATTTATATTCCATCGTGCTGCACAAGCATAGCCTTACACGTTGTTGGTTCGTTTGTGGATTCAGCTAGTTGTGCAGTGAGATACAAAGGTGCATGCCTGGTGTGTGCATCTAGGCGGTATCTGCCTTGTTTCATCCTCCCGTGCTAGCACAGGTGTTCCAAGGACAAGTTTGAAAATACTGTTCTGCATGTATATAGTAAAGTGTTTATTTTTATAACTTAGATTAGTTTGTCATTTGGGTATGCCCCAGCTCCTTCATTTATTTTTCTTTAAGCTTTACTCCTGTGATTTTTACTCAGTGATGGTGAAGGTTAGCTAGTTTAAAAAAAAAAAAAAAAAAGTATTAGATGCCATTTTTATGAATTCTCCTGAATTGTGGTAGTCCCTATTTTCAAGTTTTCCAGATAAAACAGTTTGGCAGTGGGATGCATTTCCAAAACTTAACAGTTTCTGGATGTTGGTTAGTAAAGACAAGTCAGTGTCGTGAAGACTTGGGACTATTTTCCAGAGCCAGCTCCTCGGGCTGATCTGTGTCTGATACTTGGGAGCAGCCTCTCTTGGATTTTCCATACCTGGAGATTTTTGCCTGGCCCTGCTGAGGTGCTCAGAGCTGTGCAGTAGGCAGGGGCTCATCTTTTGGTTACAGATTGGTTGTCCAGAAACTCTTCTCCCTTTTGCACGATTTCAGCTGCAGTGTTGCCTACATGACATTCCTGAATTTGGGTTTTGTTCTGTTGCTGTTGAATAACAGGTGTGTGCTGAGCATCGTGCCTCCCTCCGAAGGGAGATCAGTGTCTGTGCATGTGTTTGCCCACGAGAAGCAGCTCAGTGAAGTTTGGGCTAGAAGCATTTATGAAATAGAGTTAACAAGTACAATAATAATTGTATCTTAATCGTTACCTTCTTCATCGTTTACCCAAATCTAATTTGGGTGCTAAAGCAGAGAGTGCAAAGCTCCTATTTCTGTGAACTTCTGTAGTATATATGTAACATAGCTCTGTTTTGCTTGTGTAAAGTATTTGTCTCCTTCCTTACAATGGAGACTGATTTGCACTTGGGTGACTGGCCCGAGGTATATCCTGCATAGTGGAATCCATTTTCAGTTACAAACAAGGCAGCAGAACTATTTCTGTAGTTTTACAGGAGAGCATCGTTGTTCAGTGTGATTTCTTCCGTAAACCCCTGTGGCTTTCGGTGAAAGGCCAGAGACGGAAACGTAACGTCTCATGGGGTCAGAGTTGTTTTTCTCTCATCGTTTTCTTTCCTTCTTTTGCAGTGATTCTCCTTTGCCTGTTTCATCGCGTGTGTGTTTTGTAAAGTTCCACGATCCCGACTCGGCGGTTGTGGCCCAGCATCTGACAAACACTGTGTTCGTTGACAGAGCGTTGATAGTCGTTCCGTATGCAGAAGGTTTGTGACTTGTTTAATGGTCTATGAAGGCAGCATATGATGACGTTCCGTTCCAGTATAGTTCACAAAAATGAGCATTAGTAAAATGTCAAACGTATGACTGTTAACGTTTTAAAACCCTTGGTATATTGCAATTGGCTCTTGGATTAAATGCTATTTTTATGTAGTGACGCTGAATGAAAATGGGAAGCTTACCTCCTACTGGTTTTGTGTGCCTGAAGTTTAGAATGTGAACAGTTTAGGCAGAATTACTTGCAAATTATGCTCTTTATTGATGTCAGTGAGACATTTTCCTAACTGGAGTTCTGCAAACAGGTCAACGCTTGAAGGAAATTTTGCCTTAAATAGTATTCGCATCTTTCACGTACGCATAAATCTCTTCACGAGAACGGTTTCTCCCTCCCTGAGAGTACACGGGGGAGTAGGTTCACCCTTCCTTGATACATGCTGCCACTGCACTCAGTGGGGAGCTTCCCTGAAAAGCCATTCGCCCTCATTGTGAACTCCAGTATACCAAGGGTTTCAAGATTTACGATTTAATTGGAAAGTGAGATCTTCCAAGAGGTGCCAAATGGGCGCTGGTACTAGTTTTTATTCCAAGTTTTCTTGTTCAGCCATGCTATATTTTAATAGAATTTCACTAAATAATAAACTCTTCTCTCTGTTATTTGTGTGTGTGATTTTTGTAGTGGAGAAGGCAAATGCAAAGCCCTTCCAGATGACTGAAAAACAGTGGGTCCTCTGCAGCTACAGGGGATTCTAGACATTAACTAAAGGCCAGCAAGCACTCAAGTCCCCAAGTGTTTTCCTGGTGTAACCACTTGTTAACTACATTTTCTCTTCTTCTTTTTATTTTTACATTTTAGGGTGGTACAGTAATTTGAAAGGCAATGAGCAGGGTTTTTGGAACTTAAAAACTGTGCCGAGAAGACACCTCTTCTTGCAGAAGTCTTATTAAACTCTTCTAGACTTGCTTTAGAAGTAATTGATTTCCATTGTACTGTTTTCTTGTACTGATTTACTTCTGAAATAACGGGTTTTCCCAAATGGCTTGAATTGAATACAACCTCTGCAGATTAAGTCGTACTACAGTAATAAATGTGGTGTACGGTCTGGGTTCAGAGCTTTGATCGAGACGTGATAATGCTGTAAGGATGTCTTTTGAGGCCCGGGGAACTGTCTTACCTTTGTATTCCTGCCATTTAAGAAATGGACACTTAAATTACGGAACGTAGGAATCTGCAGCATGGCCTTTGATTGAGAAGTGCTGCTTTTTGGGAGCGCAGAGCACATTCAGAAATTGCTGTGGAGTTATGGCTTCTGCTTTCCCTACTCCAGGTATTACAGTATAGTGGAAAGGCATCTTATTCTCCTCTTTATGTTAAAGGATGGCATAGTAACAGTCCATCACAGTTAGTACCAAAACATTCTCCAAGGCCCATGCTGACGAATATTAGCGTTAAGCTTTTCTAATAAGGGTAAAAATAACTTTCCCTGTCGGTCCGACTTGTCCATTGCGCTTGACGGTGGATAAAGCTGGCACGTAAAAAACGGCCCAGTAGTTTCAGCTCAGATTGTATAAAGAGAACGAACGAGTTCACTGTATTCTAATGGGCCTGTTCAAGTCACAGAGTTCCTTATGGGCTGTTGTGCTATTACAGTGATTCGGAGCGTGAACAGTTCTGTCACGTTGATGTGGCATATCCCCAGCAATGTGTTCAGCCAATAAGGTTCTGCCCCTTGGTTTGTAACCGTATGCGTGGCCCCGTAAGGGAGCATGGTTTTACCTCTAATTGCGTTCTGCCAGGGTCCCAATTCAACAAGTTACTTAAGCACCCTACAGCAAGATTCTTAAAACCGCAGTGAAATTGCTCATGTGCTTAAAGCCAGGCAGATGCTTAACTACTGTGCTGAACTGGGCCCTCACCTCTCTTATTTTCTGCTGTGATAATTCTGTTGTAATATTGCCTGTCGCTAAAGTCAATGTTTATTATCTGTCTAGTGCAATAATTATCCCAAATATCACAAGCGCCCTCCAGTTTTAGCACACACAGACATTTTGGTGTTGGCTGTTGCTTTGTGTTATAGAGCTATACACAAAGTCTACGGTAAGGTTTAGTATTCATTGTAATTTTCACTGTGATATTCCTAGATTTGGAAGGAGCTCTAAGATTAAAGGTGGCTGGGGGGGTATTTAGGTTCTTTGGTTAATGTTTGTTTCTTTTGTCTGTTTCTTTTTCTTTCATTTCTACATATTCATACAGTATTTCATGGTTCTAACAAAGCAGCAGTAAAAAAAGCTCTTGAAGCATGAAAATTAACTGGTGAGGGGCCTCATTGCTTTTTTTTTTAAAATTGTAGTTTATTTATTTCTAAATACTTTTTTAAAAAACGATTAGAGGATCAGATGCATGATTTTTTTTTTTAATGAATGCAGATCTTCTATGAGGTGTCTCGAGATAAAGTCTGAGCATTTGTATTTAGATGCCAGAAATGTTGTAGCTGCACTAATTTGAAATGTTTAGCTATAATTGATAAATATCCTCTGAGACATAATTTTGCATGCAAAATTACCCCATAATCTCTCTGTAGGTATGTTAATATATTTATGCGTTAATGCCCTTTATCTAAATGACCTTTTTCCCCTCCTCTCCCTCCATAACTTTTGGTATCTAAATTGATGGCAGCTCAATGACACGAGCAAGATAACAGTGCTGTGTATGATACATTTGTTTATATTATCGGCACTTCTCAGTATAGGTGGAAGGAACCATTACCTTTATTTAACAGTGGTTTTTCTTTTTTGTTGTTGTGTTTTACAGTTCTTTTCCCTGGTTCAGCCTGAACTATATACCAGGCCCTGCTGAAAATACCACCCAACAGTTTTCTTCTGCAGCTTATCCAGTTTCTCTTAAGTGCCCTGTACATATTGTATGTTTTATGATGAGATGCAGTTTCTTAATATGTATTACAGAAACGCTACTGGTATTTGCAACTATTTAGTAAAATTGTTTTATTGAACTCTCATTTTGGGGGCTTGGGCACATTAACAAATTAATCCATCTGTCTAGGGCTTTTGCTGTTGGATAGACTAAAAAAACACCTACATAAGTACTTGTTTGGTGGTAGGACCCTTCAAATGACACGTGCAGAGCAGGCAGTAAAGTTAAGACGCTTGTCTTAGTTGGCTGCAAGATTTGGGGCCAGAAGTTTCTTCCGTAGCAGCATTCTTGGTACACTAAGCGTGGCACATATTGGAACATAAGCATTTTACTGCACAGGTAAGGAATGTGCCACCATGTACTGTACGTATGCACCCGCCCACCCACAGACACACACACACACGCAGCGTGTATGTGAAGATCTGCAGAGTCTTTCATTTTTATTTGTCAAGTCAGCAAAAGCCCTACGCTTGATTCAGCAAAAAAAAAAAAAAAATATTTCCGTACCTTCTCTTTTAAGTTTTACAAATTTGATATGGTAGGTGTAAAAGAAAACATAGTGAACTGTACCATATTATTAACCCCTAAATCAAACTTTTTTTGTCTTGTGTATCTTGATTTTTCTGTGTGCTTTATAGTGAAGCAGCCGACACGAGTCGTTGTTCATAAAACAGCTTTTGAAAGTTGAGAGCACACCCCTGGAGAACCGACTGTGCTTGCTTACGTTTGGTTCATGACTTAAAAATCGAGTACAGGTGATGAAATCTTGGCAGTGTTAACAACAAAGTAGTGTGTATTGTGCTATTTTTTTTTTGCTCTAGATACTTAACCATTTGTAGAGAAAAAGGAACAGTCAAATTGTCACGCATTGAAGTTTCATTCTGACAAAAAAAAAAAATATTAATGATAAATATTAATAGACATCGAGCTTTGTATTTTAGCAAACATAAGTACTTTCAACAAACTCAGGTGGTGTATCAGGGAGACATTTTCTTGGGTGTATTTGTGTATTTTCTGCCTTTGAAAAAGAATGCGTTCTAATGCCAGGCAATTTCTCTGCAGGAGTCATTCCTGATGAGACTAAGGCTTTGTCTCTCTTGGCACCAGCTAATGCTGTGGCAGGTCTGCTGCCCGGAGGTGGACTCCTGCCTACTCCCAACCCACTTTCTCAGGTAGGCCTTTGGGTTGGGCTGAGGGAAGGGCAGCTTTGCTTGGTGCTCCCTTGCTGCCTGCTTGGTTGGCTGCTTTGTTTCCAGGCAAGCAGACTGCTGTGCTCATGTTGACTCACAGAGTGTTTTAGTTTGGATACTTGATGGATAATGATGTTGCAGCTGTCTGATACAGTTTTTGTCAAAAGGAAGATGAGTTGCTGGGAGCAGTACTTGTGTCCCTAATGTGCTGCTGCTGGTGTCTCACGGCCTCTGTGTTTGCATCTCAGATCCCTTTTCTCTCCATTGTGTGCTTACCCACAGACCTGACAGGAAGGAGAGATCTTACAGATGGAGTTTAAATTCCTGAATTTCAAGAGAGTGATGCGTTGTGGAGAAATAACTGCCATTAATATTACAGCTGAGGGGGAGAAAAAGTTGTAGTGTGTGTTTGCTCTTTAAATACACAAAAAATCAGGTGGAAGATGAACGGTAAGAGTAGTCTATTGCAGAAGGAAAACTCAAAACAGATCTTATTAGAGCACAGAATCAGCGTGCAAGAGGCAAATCAGTAAGAGTAAGGCTTTTTAGCTCTGCATTGCTCAGATCTACTTCAGCTTGTGCTCAGCACTTCAGAATGTAACTTCTGTTGGTTCTGATGGCCTGGAAGATGTACTTCATTGAGCTGTTGAGAAGCTCTTCTACCTTACGTAGTGGGAAAGCTCTGGAGTTGAGCTTTGAAACCTGGGGAAAGTTATGGAAGAATGAGGTACCCGGCTCAGAAACTTCGAGTGAATTTTCGTGGTGACTCCTGGCAGAGTTTCATTTTAGAATATTTACAGAACACGCGGAAACTTTGGACTAGCAGTTTTGATCAGTTGAATGTAGCTTTGACTGATTGCTGTCTTCGTTACAGATTGGTGCTGTTCCTTTAGCTGCTCTCGGAGCTCCTGCTCTCGATCCTGCCCTAGCTGCTCTCGGGCTTCCTGGAGCAAACTTAAACTCTCAGGTATGTCACACGCCGTGCCGCGTTCCTTGTTGTCCCACCCTTGTTGATTGGGTAGGAGTTAGGCTGTTGTTAGGTTTCACCACTGTATTCAATAACAAGCTGAAGATCTGCAATTTGTTTCTTTTGCTACCCTCCCCTCCAGTGAAAGCAATTTTCAGTTCTATCAGTTCAACACCAATCCCATGATTGATTTTTCTGAGCACCTCTTTGGAATAAATGGTGTCTGTAGTACTTTAAAATTAAACGTCCAAAGAACCTATGAATAGTTTGAGAGTTAACGGTGAGATGCTTTAAATGTGTCATTACCATCCTATGGTATCCTGGATCTTTTGACAGATCAACAGTAAAAAATGATGTTGGCTCCTTAATTCTGTACTCGTAGAAAATACCAAGACTTGGTTGAATTGTAGGTTTGTAAAAGTGGGAAGAAAAAAAGATCTCAAGTACTAAGAAATAGTGAATAGAACGTTGAGCTAATGTCTAAGGTATAAGAACCAAATACTGTATGGAGGGCATGATCTATAGATGAAAGAAGCATTAATTTATTGCAGGGCTAAGGAAATTCCTCATTAAGTGTTCTTTTTATGCATGCCACGTGTGGTAACTAAAGCAAATAATGTTGATATGGAGATGAAGGAAGAAAAAAACATTGTAAAATGCGTATTAGAAAAATATACATTTGGAATGATGAATGATTGTTTGCTTTGTCCATGAAGCCGGTTGGACTGCAAGACTGGGTTCTGCAAATGGCCGCCTCTCTGTGCATGAGATTGCTGGGAGCAAAAGGTTTTGCTTTGTTAACGTGCTGCTGGGTCAGGGAGTGGCCAGGGGTGGTAATATCTGGGTTTTCTTAAGAACTGTACAAAAAAAAAACAACTGAATGGAATTCTTAAAGAAACCTTGCTCGTTTTGTAAGTTGACCTTGAGAACTTGTGATGGGCACGAGTCTAATTAAGTCTCTATTCTTGAAATAACAGAGAACTAACCTGTAAATACAATAAGTGTGTTCACTTTTAGTTGGAAGTGCTTTGATTCTGTCTGGGAAAGGCTGTTTGGCATCTTGGGGAGAAAAAAAGTGCTTTAGTGTCCTCGAAATGTGGTGGGCAGACACTTGTCCCCACCCTCACCCCCGTCCCCAAGTTGTAAAGCAGAACAATGCATCTTTTTGTCTGTAACTTGTTGGGGGTGTTGGTCTGTAGAGACCACTGCCGTCAGTGGTACATTTGAGGGAGATCATCTTAAGCACGTGCTTCTTCCAACACGATTTTAACTTTATCCCCTCCCCCTCCCCCCAGTCTCTTGCAGCAGATCAACTACTCAAACTGATGAGCACAGTGGATCCAAAGTAAGTTTTGTTATTTACAAGTAGTTGTACTGGTGGGACACACTTACTTTTGGGAATGACGTCTGTGATTCAGAATGCCATGTTTGTTCTACTGGATCCGATGAAGGCCGGAGAAACCTCGTGTCACGGGGGTCAGTGCTGATTGTGTCTTCTCTGGTGGGAAGAAGAGGACAGGAAACTAAGATTATTCTGCCTTGGATCTAGGAAATAACCGTAACAATAATAATTTTATATATAAAATAACCAGTTCATCTCCGGAATTTCATGTTGCTAGAGGCAAAAACTTAGTATGGCATTTTGGTCACTCCTGTGCCTGTAATGTGATGGTGCAGCTGGCACCTTGCAGCCAGAACCATTGAGAGCACCATGGCTGACAGAGAGCCAAGTTGAGCAACGACTGTAAAAGACCATAGTAAGAGTCTGCATGTGTTACAGCTGTCAGAAGGTAATAAAAGCCAGCAGATTTGTTACTTGATAGAAAAAGGGAGCAAATAACAATGAACACAAGTATTTGCTAATTTTTATTTCAGTGTTTAGAAAATGAATTTCTCCAAAATGGTGTGGCACGTGAACAGCAAGTAGGCAAGGACTCTTTTTAAATTAAGTCAAAGCCACCCAATCTATTCCAGTGAATAAAGCTGTACATGTTCTGTCTTCAATTTTAGTATTATTTTGGCATATTATTCTTTATTTTAAAGAGACATTTCTGTGAGTGCAGCAAGCGATGGGACAAACTAGTTATTGTAGGTAAGGGATTAAATAACATCGGTCAGGGACACGTTGGGTGTAGTAGGCCTGGTTGGCTTTAAAGCCACTTGTGGAACAGAACTTCTGAACTTTAATTTTCATCTCTGTGGACTTCTCAATATGGCTTATAGAGCAGAAAGTGATTTTCTGCCGTGTAATATGTTGTAGTTGATCTTTCAGGTGGTGAGAATTGAAATAGAACTGTACAAAAATGTACTGAGAAGCATCATCAGAAACTTGCACAAGACAATATGAACTCTCAGTAATTATTTATAGCTTACTGGAATTCTAAGAGCCACATATTCCAGTGCTTTGTACCACGTCTTCATCACAGACTTACTTCTCTGTAGACTTTTTCACTGCAGACTTATTTCTCTGTTACTTGAATGGTGACAAGATGCAGACAGGTTGTGGTTCACCTGGATCAGTCATCTTGGATAGGCTGCAAGCTGGCAGTGCAGCCTTGTGTGTTCTGGATATATAAATATGCTGAATACATACATTGCTGTCTTTATTTTCCAGGTTGAACCATGTAGCTGCAGGCCTTGTTTCACCAAGTCTGAAATCAGATACCTCCAGTAAAGAAATAGAAGAAGCTATGAAAAGAGTACGAGAAGCACAGTCATTAATTTCTGCTGCTATTGAGCCAGGTAATTTTAAATGGTGGAATCCTTCATTCAAGGTGGTGGTTTGACATAATATCTGCTTAATGCTTTCATCATCTATGGAGACTGAATTTATAATTCACAAGTGTGAACAAATTAATTGCAGTACGCTGTCTGTGCTGCAGTTGTCCTGTAGAACGACGCAGGGAGACTTCAAATTATGTTTGCTCTTGGCAGTTATTTCCTTTCTTTTAATTCCAGATGTGTAGAATATGGAATATCCCCTTTTTTTGGAGGGGGTTTAGTTTTGCAGTTAGCAATTTTAGCGGGTTGCAGCCGTTCATTCACAAATGTCATATCCAGTAAGTCTGAGAAGTAACTTGGAACAGACTGAACGCAATCTGAGAGCTTCCTTAGCCTTCACAAACCAGCAGAGGAGATTTTAACAGAGCTTCTCATTGCCCTCCAGCTGTCATTCTCTAAGTGACTAAAATTAAAAATTACCCAGGTTTTGACATCTTCAGTTTTGCATACAAGTTTGTGGATTTTCATGTCACGTGTGTCTTTGTCATCCGTTCATTCTTTTGAGGAAAAGGAGAGCTACAGTTTGACTTCAAGTCTCACAAATATTTCTTAGATATTCTTTATTTATGCCTACAATGTGAAGCCCAACTTGTTTTTCTTAATAAAATTTTCTTGGGCGCTAAAATAATACTAGTTTTTAAAAAAAAAAAAAAAAAAAACCAAATGATACTTTTCCTTTTTAACTCCAGACAAAAAAGATGAAAAAAGAAGGCATTCAAGGTCAAGATCACGCTCAAGGAGGAGGAGGACGCCTTCTTCATCTAGACACAGGTAGTTACTGGATTTGCTTCTACAAACAAGAATAGAACGCTGCCACAATGATGTGTTCAGAATCATTTCTTCAGAGTGATGCTTGTCTCACGGAGGCATGGAAGGGCTGTGAGGAAAGCTACGAGTGTGGTTTGGTAGTGGCAGCGTGAGATGAAAGCCTGCTCCTGTTTTTATAGGAAGGCTTGGAGAGCAATGCTCGCAAAAATACCTTAAAAATACTTTAAACTACAGCAGCCTAGGTGTGTTTGGACTGGTTTTAAGAAACAGGCTACTTCTCATTTCAGATAAGCAGCAGCTTAGCACAAAGCCTTGATTTTACATGGGTCTTACTGCTATCAGCAATTTCAGTTGTCGTAGGCAGTCCGTTTCATAATAGTTCCTTAAACCTCTCTTCTTTTTTCCGTCTCTTTCCATTGTGCTGATGTGAAAATGACAATTTGTCTCAAAACCAAGCACTGGGAGACTTTTGCGAGCACCAATATTCGTGCACACTGGAAGTTCATCTGCTGGGCTGCTTGTTTCTTGTATGTGCAGCACATTCAGCTTGGTCTGTTCAAATGTCCTGACTAAAGATGTTAACACCAACCTGCCTAAGTAGAAATACTCCTGGCTTATTTATGCTGTCAGCTTGTCAGCTCCCAGTTAGACAGTGCGTGCCAGCAGCCTTTGCGAAGCTGTTACAACTGGCCTTCTCATTTGTACTTCTTTGCAATTGGCCAATCAGTAATTGGTTTGTATTTGGTTTTGTTGTTTTAAACATTTCTTCACACTTCAATGGTGCTTGCCAGTTTTCCTCTCCAGCAGGACTGCTATTTTCTTAAAAGGAGGGTGCTAAGAGAGCTGACTGAAATATCACTTGTCTTGTTTGGTTTTCTGTATTCTTTTTCCAATCCCTGCGTTGCAATACAGTTAGCATTGAGCCAATCAACACTTCACGTATTTAACTCTCACGTGCAATGTACTTTTGGTAGACGGTCAAGAAGCAGATCAAGGAGAAGGTCCCATTCAAAGTCAAGAAGCAGGAGGCGATCTAAAAGTCCAAGGCGAAGAAGATCTCATTCCAGAGAGAGAAGTAGAAGATCCAGGAGCACGTCCAAAACCAGGTAATCCTTCCCTAACCTTACTCTTTGCTAGAAATTGAGTTGTAAAAAATGAAAAAGCACATGCTAGCCAATGAAATTGTCATCTCATCATTCATTTTTCTGTATAGCAGTAGTGAATGCTACTGGAATAGCCTGAAAATGACTTAAACATGAAATGTCTGTTTTGCTAAAAGGGATAAAAAGAAAGAAGAGAAAGAAAAGAAACGTTCTAAAACTCCCCCCAAAAGCTACAGCACAACTCGGCGATCCAGAAGCACAAGCAGGTACGGTGACGTGGGACAAACTCGTGTCCTCGTGTCTTCTCTATTTCCAGCACGCTGTGTCCACTTCAGTGGAAAGAACGTTCTTGTATTTAATAGGATGATGATTGTTGTGGATATATTGGGTATCTGCATACCCAATATATCCATACTGCATACAGGCTTGTACAAGTGCACGTGTACTCTGCACCCGTGTCACTGGATGCTTTATTTTGCTCTGATACTGTAATTTCCTGGGTGAATTGTTTGGGCTTAGAAGAGTTTCTGTGTGTGCTGTACCAAAGAGTGCAGTGCTTTGGTGTCACTTTTAAACTATTCCCTGGTTTCTGGAATATACTCTTGCATGATGTGTAGTGTTCTTTTTGAAAATCGCTTCAAAAATCAACTTAATAGAGCAGCAAGACCAAACTGTTTTGTCTCTGTTGTGGATTAAGTAAGCGTGTTTCCCTAAAGCAGTTTCAGCCGGTGGTTGCTTTGTTAAGGGGATGGTATGGTAGGAAGTGGCCTACTCTGCTGATCAGCAACTGCATGAGCTTTGCAGTACTGCTGATAGTAGGTATCAACTTCCACTTACATTGTGTATTTACTACATTTTGAGCTAACTGTGGAACTGTAGATGGGTTTGGAGCTTAAAAAAAAAAAAAAAAGGCTTTCATCACTCTTCCCTGCAGAGAAAGACGGCGCAGAAGAAGCAGGAGTGGAACACGGTCACCTAAAAAACCCAGGTCACCTAAGAGGAAAATGTCACGGTCCCCATCTCCAAGAAGGTCAGTGAGCCTCTGAAAAATGCGCCCAGGGGAAAATCCCTAACGTGAACTGTAGCAAAGACCACAGTGGGGTTAGTCTGAAGGTGGTATGGATATGGCTCGTTTCTTCTCCTTCGCCCATGAGCTGGCTTCTTGAGAGGAGTGGATCTCAGCTGCCTGCTGCCTCCTTTACCATGACTTCATCAGCTTCAGGAATGGAGCTTTTCTACCTTAGTACCCAGGAGCTCTAAACCCGAGGTGTTCAGGGCTGAGGAGCAGTAGGCACCCGGGGCGTCCGACTCCTTTGGCTCTGTGCAGTGGTGCTCAGCTCTCTTCTGGGTGGATTTCTGATGATCCACTCCCCCACAGTGTGGAAGTGGGGTTGTTCCTTAGTAAAGCACTGTCGTTTTGCCTTGCTTAACAAAAGCACAGCTGCCACTTGGTGGTGGTTGTGTTTGATCAGAGCCGAGGCATCGGGATGGTTGGTTATGTTCTGAACCTTAGTTGTACGTAGTTCTTTCTGCCTTTAGATTTTTAATGAACTGTGGGTAACAGTCTGGACGTAGTTTGTGTTCTCTTTATAGAAAGGTGCGATTGTGGCTTTCATTCTTCTACATTATTTTATCACTGTAGGCATAAAAAGGAAAAAAAGAAGGATAAAGACAAAGAGAGAAGTAGAGATGAGAGGGAACGGTCAACCAGCAAGAAAAAAAAAAGCAAAGACAAAGAGAAGGATCGGGAACGGAAATCCGAGAGCGATAAAGACGTGAAAGTATGTTTGAGGACCTGCTTATCTTCCCCCCTTTGCTGTAGCGTTAGCCCTACACCCACGGGGGCTACGAAAGCAAGTTTTAATTTATTTTTTGTATCTCGGCAAAGCAGGTCACAAGGGATTATGATGAAGAAGAACAGGGATATGACAGCGAGAAGGAGAAGAAGGAAGAAAAGAAAATGGGGGATTCTTCTTCTCCTAAAGTGAAGGAGGCTGCGGCTGAGAAAGGAAGTGGGGAATCAGCAAGGGAGTCCAAAGTAAATGGGGATGATCACCACGAAGAGGATATGGATATGAGTGACTGAATTTTGCCTTTGCAGTGAACACGGCTGCAGACGTGCATCAGTGTCATTCCTGTGTGATTCTTTTATGCTGTACTTGTTAATCCTAAATCTAGATGTATACAGCTCCAAGCTATACATGGTTTGTAAAGCTCCTGATACTAACTCACATCAAAAGCTTTCTAGAAAGGTAACCATCCTTGTTATGGCCGAAAGGGATTGCGTAGCCAAGCAATTTTTACTAACTTGGTGATGCTTCAAGCAAAAGTAAAAAGCTGCATGCATCTACAGCAGGCATGGACTGTTTGTTGTATGATCTCCTTTAGTAAATCAGCTCACTTATGATAGTGTTTCTAGACTTTGATTCATTGCAGTAATAGAGCAGTATAGGGAATGCACTGACTGCATGTTGATTGTGGCAGAAACATCCTAAATGTCCTAAAATCCCACAACGTACAGTGGATCTACTTAAGGCTCTCAAGTGTGACTACACGGAGAGAAAAAAACAATTGACAGTACATCTGAAAAGAAGCATTCTGACATAGGTAGGGTTTGTTCTGTTCTGCGCCACGTGGCTGGGCTTCTGTTTTTGGGGTTTTTGTTTTGTCTTTAGTTTTTGTTTTCCTCTTTTTTCCCCGGCTTCGACACACTTAAAATGCACTAACCTTTTTGAGGGCTTGCTTTAACCTGTCGCTTCCAGTCTTTAATCTGTCGGTCCGCATCCAGCCCAGGCAGCAAAGAAGCCACGAGCTGAAATGGTTCTGAGCTTTTGTGCTTCAGCTGGGGGAAGTGAAAATCCCTGCTCGATCAGTGCCCGGTGATTAAAAGTCGAGAATAACTGCAGTTTTCACAATCAGGTTGTTCTATTTGTTCGTGAGCTGAACACATGGGGAAAAAGGTAGTGCATTTTAAAATTGACCTTCGTATGCTTTTAAAAGCAAGTCTACTTGATAATGTACTTTTTACTTGATCTCAAGTTGTATAAACTAATTTGTGTTTACTGTCACTGCAGTAGTAATCTTATGCACACAGTGATTCCATGTTATATGCAAAGTAGTTAGGCAAGCAGTTTTCTTAGTTACAGAAGTTCAACGGCTTTTACTTTTGTGCAGGTAAAAAGACAAAAGTAGGCGACAGTCTGTGCCATGTTGATGTACAGTTTCTGAAATTGTTTTACAAAACTTTGATAATAAAACCCTTAAACTTATACTCCCGTTCCTCTAAAACTGTACTGGTATTTATTTGCACCGCTGAGTGTGTGATACTTTACCTCGTTGTTTTCTTCGCTTACCTATTTCAAGCAGGCCCTGACAGCTCCATCTGTTTCTATGATTGCTGAGTGCAGTGACAAAGCTGCTCTGCCTTCATCTGAGAATGGAGGGAACAGGCCCAGCTGGCAGGAAGGGGCGAGTGCTTTTTGAAAGAAAGGTGGCTTTGTAAATCCTCTTTGTATTTCCATTGCTCTTTCATCTTTAGGATGCTAACGGGAGATGCAGGAAGCAGCGAGCGCTTTGTGCGCGTATGGGAAGGTCGGGAAGGGAACTGTGAGCGGCACTTGAACTTCTCCAATCCCACGAGTCCGACCACCCTCTTTTTCAACTCTCCTTTTACCGTAGGAAAAGTGAACTTGCCATTTACAGATGCGGTGTCATTTTTTTAGAATTTGTAGAAATGTAAATTTTTACCAACTGTTTTGAGTATTTTGTCAATACAGAGAGGTATATGTCATAAAACCGGTTCTAGCCTTTTATTTCTGACAGTGGAGAGAACGTGATAGTTCCTGTAATGCAATATGGACACAGATGAGGTGCATGATGTCTTCATAGATGTGCCTTTTTAGTTGTCATCAGGATATTTATATGTGAAGTATAAGAACATGAAACAATTTATAGTAATAAAGTAAACCTCCTTGATCCTTAGACCTGCCTGTCGTGAAAGTCATTAACGTGCCGTATAACGAGGGGCTGAGCCCGATCCTTCACAGGGCGCTGAGCTGAAGGTGCTAAGCACAGGACTGACCTGCATTTCATTGTCAGTGCAGTAGCAAAGTGTCACCTCTCCCCTGCGTCCCCTAGGCTGCCCGAGCCCAGTGGTACGAGCTGGAGAACCAAGGGTGCGTTTGCCAAGGACGTGCACAGTCTGCTTTACTGCCTCCAGGTAAGCGTGGTGGCAGCCTGGCTGGATCCAAGGTGGGAGGCCGGGTGCTGGAGGAACAGCTTGTGGCACTGCTCCCCTGCTGCAGCCAGCACTGCCCTCTCCTGCGGCGCTTGGGCCTCTGCTGCCCTTCTGTGCCCTGCAACAGCGGGCCAGGTCTCACACAGCGCCGAGTAATTTTACTTTAGTAATTCAAATGGAATAATGACTCCTGAAAGTTAGATCTCCTGCCGCTAGAGGTGAGGCCTTCCAAGTGGTCTGACAGTCTCTGCATTACTTAATTGGTTGAACCCTTACTGAGTAGCAGCCTCTCCTGTCCTCTGGCGTTCCTCGAGGTGGCTTTAACTCACAGTAGTAACTTGCAGGACTTCTTTCACCTCTTAAAACTGCACAGAGAATGGCTCAGCAGTGGTTGCAGATGGAGGCAGAGCCATCCACTGCTGCTGGCTCAGTCACAGGTACAAGATGCACCAAAGCATCTAACAAGCATGCTAATTGTGAGCTGAAGAGTGAGAGGAAGTCCCTCTTTGCTTTTCTCCTGGTTTCTGTTTGTGGGCTGCAGGCAAAAGAGGAGCTCTATTTAGGGCAAACTGAACGTGCCTGGAAAAGGACAGCTGGGAACCAAAGCTCAGGAGCACAGCACTACCTGAGGCAGCTGTTTATGGCTGCAGTTGTTAAATCCTGCACTATATTAAAGTACTAGCTATTATTTTAAGAATGCCAGTGGCAGAAATATGTATTTCAGTACCAAATGGGATTCATTTATGTTTATGGAGTAGACTTACATTCACTACTGCAGAATTTCATCAGCATTCTCTCACTCCTAGCAGCCTGGCTGTTCTGCTTGCATGCCATTAGCAGGATGGCCTAAGGCATGTGTTCCCTCTGACCTTGAGGACTGGGACTGCTATCTTTTGCCCTAAAATGAAACAAAACAAAAGTCATTATTTTGTTCCAACTGAGCTGCATGCTGACATGGTACCTGAGCCCTCCATGCTATTCTGTTTGGAATTAATGCAAGTTACATTGCGTGTACTGCAACCTCAATGGAGAAAGTTTTGTCCTACAGTAGACCCTGGGCCATTGTAATGTGCATTGTGCATGGATGTCTTCTACTCTGCAAGGGCAGAACATGCTGCTCCACCCTGCTTTCACCATTACCAATTGTCTACCTGAAGGCCCGGGCCTGAGGGAACAGCAAGTGTTGCCATTTTAACCTGAGCGTACTTTCTCTGCTCTAGCTGAAGTCAGCCTTGTAGACACACGCTTTGTCACTACAGCGCAACCGTTCAGCCTACTCGTGCACAGCTGGCCGAAATCCATGGTGTTACTGGTGGAAGCACTCGTGTGGTTCTCTAAACGTGAGTCCCATTTACCTCTGATAAATGGAGGGTAGAAGTCAGCTGTCTCTCAAAACTGTGGCCCAGCAGGAGACCCGTTGTCACACGTTACCATGGGTGTAGTTCTGGACTTCGGAGATGAAACTCATGTAATTACTGAGCACTAATAATCAAAATTAAAAGGTCTCCTCTCAGTGCCAGGCTCCTTCACCCCCAGCTTTGCTGGAAGCTAGGCTCCAGGCTCCACCACCACTGCTACTGCACCGTGCACAAGGCAGTCAATAACATTTCAGACCTTCACAAACGGTGAAAAACCAACCCTAGACAAAAGATCGAGGGTTCTGTTTTCAATCTGACCAGTACGGTGCCCCTGCGGAACGCAGCAGTGCCAGCTTCCTCCTCCACTCAACTCCTTGCTCTGAGCTGCCTGGCCATGGCCTGCACGGACGCTCCAGAGAACCACGAAGTGAGAGTGAAACGCGACGTTCACAGGCCGAGCCGTTTCAGAATCAAACAGCATGTTTTGGTCTTTATTCTAACAAATGATACAACAAAAAATTACTATTAGTGAAGGTAAGTTAAAAACATGGACCAGACGACTAGTAAAATTCGAAGAAGTGACATCGTTTCCATGATAATTACAAATTGTAAGGAAAATAAATGTGAAACTGCAGCATTACAGGAAATTTGTTAATACAGATTAAATAATGCAGTTACCCTTGCATGAATTACAAATCAAGAACAAACACATGTAAAAAAAAAAAAAATGGACAGTTGCTTTGAATATCAACCATGTGGGTTTCCAGCACAAATACATCCAGAGGATTTTGCAACAAATCATTTCAATACATAAACCAAGAACTGCAGTAAAGTGAATACAGTGACTGGAACAGCAGCGCCTCGGAAGGAAAAAGAACACGCATTCCCTTTGCCACAAAGTAAAGCGATGTTTTGGAAGACCAGTGGAGCGGTTTGGTTAAGAAACAACCCATAGAATTCATTCGCAACAATTTCTTATTTCAGTTTACCAAAATCAGTGGCTGTCTTCTAAGACTTATTGATAAAAAAAATCTCACAGCCATCATTAAAAAAAAAAAAAAGTGGTGAGATCAGAGGGAGCCCCAGCGAAGCAGTCCCTCCCCCCGGCGGGGACGCAGGGCCTTCCCCTGCACTCAGCACTCAGCAGGGCACGGGGTCAGCGCTGTGGCTGTGACGCAGCCCAGGCAGGTCCTTGTTCTTGGGCTGCCAGGACCTTGCAGCAGCACAGGCACAAGCAGCACTGTGGGTGCCGGGCTCTGTGCTATGCGAGGCCAGCTCTGTACCACCACTGCGGATATGTTTTCGTTCTAAAGGGGACCACACCTTCCTTAATACCCAACAGGGCCTTAAGGAAAAGATAAAGGGAAATGAAAATCAAGTTCTGCTAGGTCAATCCTGCTATAAAAGGTAATTTTCCAAAATTCCGATCCGGAGATCGCAAGCGGTAGCGGGCACCGGTGCCCACAGCACAGCTGTGGACTAAGGCTACGTCTAGACTAGAAGCACTTCACCCTCGCCGGTGTCAGCACCCAGAACCCTTGCAAGCAAAACACACGAGATTGGATAGAACGTCTGCATCAGCGCGGATGCATTCCCTGCTGGAGAAGTGCCCCAGCACCGCTGCACCCACGGCCCAGGGCTGTGCCTCTCAGTGCAGGGGAGCCCTGCGGCTCAGGGGACGCAGCAGGAGCCCGTGCCCAAAGTGTCCCTACATCTCAGTGGTGCTGTACAACTCAAGGCGAGGAACGTCTCGGGCAGAAAACACAATACCCAAAGTTGGAAGGAAATGTACCGAGAAACAGTTCACCAGTTCTTACTCAGCGAGGATGACACAGGAATCTAAAGGCGGTCACTGAGGTGGGAAGGACGAGCGGAGGGAGTCGGCTCCTTCCGCGTCAGACTGAGAAGAAAAGCAGCCGGCTGCGTTCGCTGCAGTCACACAGGACTTCACTCAACAAAACCTGCACTCGCTCTTCTCTGCTGACACCCCGAATCAGAGCAAACCCCAGCACAGCGACCCACGGCAAGCAGCTTCTGCACATCTCAAGATGCACCAGCGTCAGTCGCTGTAGAATCACGCAGCGAAAGAAACCCAAAGGAAACTACCAGCAGGTCTGCAGCCAGAGGCTGGGGAAAGCACGGAACACTGCCACAAAGCGCAGCGAGTCACAGAGCTCACCGCCACCACGAGTCAGTATCGCCTCTGCTACAGCCAGAGATGGACAGGACCCCTGCTCCCACACAGGGCTACACTGCTAGTGTTTGTTTCTTGGTTCAAACCTAGAATCCATTGCCACCGTCGTTGCCATACTGCCCAAAACACCCAGCCCTGGCTATGTAGGCCTATGTAGGCCCCTTCCTGTGCCAGCAAGCTCTGTGATATTCTGGAATAACTGGAAACACAAAGTAACACGAAATACATCGTTCTTGCCTTGCGATACTGAGAAAAAAAGATTTTAACATTCGCTTTATGTAGAAACAGTTTTCTGCCTCTGCTGAAATTTCCCAGCAACTCACACTGCCACGCAGCACCCGGACCCGCTCCAGCTCCGTGCCTGCCCCAGAGCTGATCCAGCAGCACCGCCCCATCCTGCTCAGCGACAGCAACCTGAGAACGCAGCCAGAGGGGAATCGGCCCCTCCGTATGTTCAGCATGGGCCTTGCCCTAAGGATCTCAGCTGGATCTAAGCAGGAGCTTGAGGTGGGTGTCAGTTTGTACCACAGATGTGAAACACTCCAAGGAATTCATAATTACTTGGAAGAACAAGTCCTCTCATTCCTACTGGATGTTCAACATCTGCTACTGACACGGCACTCGAATGGCATCGCCATGATCGTCCACGTCCCTTTCCTTGTTTCCCTATTTTCCCTTTGACACTGACCTACCCGTCAGTCCGTAAGCGTTACCCACCTGTCAGGCCGGGCAGTTTGCAGCGATGCTGGACGGGGCTCAGCCTCCACTGTCTATCCTCACATCTCCGTGTGATGCTGACAGCGATTCGCCAGGACTCATCTATGGGGTGATTCACCAGGACTCGTCTACGGAGCGGACTCTGCGCTTCCCCGGAGCAGCCTCGCTGGGTTTTGTACAGGCAGGTCCCAGAAGCTTTGGCACATCTCCACGTTCCATCCATGTGCCTTGCTTTTATTGCCTTGTGATAAGCGATCTCATCATCACCTGCACGGTCAGTTAGGTCGGTTCCTGTGCTAAGCATCCACGGGACTTTTTGTAATCAAATTTTGATACTTACCTCTGTTGACTTCCAGAAAAAGTTTTTAACTACAGTGCACAAAGAATATAATTTCCAAAATATTTACATTTTTGTACAATTACACCACAGCACTTTAATCTAAATTTCTTAATACAAACAAATAGCACCATTAGCCTTTTGCACAGATTCTTTCTAACAAACCAAAAACTGGATTACTGTCAAATTAGGAGACTGGAACCACGTGGAATGAGAATAAGCTCAAGAAGCCAGAGTACTGGAACTCCCATCTATTAAAACCACTAAGAGGAAGAAAATTAAAATAGAAACACTTTAAGCGTTTGCAAACAAAATCCTTCAGAGCGAGCCCTATTCAATGTGCACTACAATTAACCTAACTTCAAGGAAAACCTTTTCTCATACGAAGACTCGATGCTTGAGCTTATTGTTCTAGGAACTCTTTATATGCATCCATGTTTTCCAGTGGCTGCTGATGTTCGCCCATTACGGAGCAAGTCTCCTATGTGAACGTGAAAGAAGAAGAAGAAGAAAAAACCAAGGTGATGCTTTCTAGCTGGTGAACTTCCAAGCACACTAATCGACGTGGGCACTGAGAGGACTGCCAAGCCAGCGCCGAGGAAACTGATGTGTGCTGAGCCAACGCAAGGAAAATTAACTAACAGCCCCACGAAAAAAATAATGCTTCGGAGAGACACGGATAGCACCAGAATGGATCGCACTGAGGTGCTAGAGGAGGTACCTTATTCCCTGCAGAGCGAATGCTATTTCTGAAGTGTATTGCAATATGAAGATGCAATTGTTTAATGGTTACCATTTGGTTCATTCAACTACAGAAAACGCATTCCTCCTACTTTACGCTCAACTAACATTCAAATTACTGAACTATACATAATGATACATAGTTTACACTTGTTGAAAACGAAGCTTGAAAGGATATAATATGGTCATCTTAAAGTACAGTGGGATGTTTCATAGGACTAATATGCAGCTAAGACATTTCAACTTTTATGCTAATGGTCCAAGAGTGCTTTTTGTATCAACAAGAAATGTAAAAAAATTTAAAAACGAATGATAGTCCTCACAGCTGTTAAGTATTCTCAGGGTCACTGAGGTGTCAGACTACCACGCCTGCAGCACTGGATGTATAAAAGTGTGAACGACACATCAGGAGACTTGCTGTCAATCAGGAACTAGATTAGATGCCCATTATAGCGTCAGTAGATCAGTCATTCGATGCACGTTCCCTTTTCTTCTGGATTAGTAAATTCATCCCTTTCCTTTATGACCCACTTCTGTATCTATATCTGTGGGCTATTTGCATCCATTTGCTTTCACTGTGGTACGCTGGTATTGTTATTTTGTTATTCGCCATTAACCTTCCAGTTTAATTAGAGATCAGGAAAACGGCTGGGGTCCTCCTTGTAGTCATCAGGAATAGTGAAGATGGATTCATCAAATTCATCGTATCGGAACTCCTGAAAAGTCACAGTGGCTGTGATGGTGGGAAACACAGGAATATCTAGATAGGAAGCACAACAGTACAGTGAAGACCAGAGGAATAAAGGCTTGCCCATCGTTACCAATAGTTATTTAATGATTTTTAAGTTCAGCCTTGCTTATTACGTAGAAGTTTGCTTAATATTTTCCACAATGGCAATTCAAAGCTCCTAAAAAGAATGCAGAGGTACTTCAGAAGAAAGTTCCTTCTGAACTTGCTCAAATACCCTGAGCAGGGAAACACCTACAGTTTTTTTTACTGAGTTGGGTAATGTGATCAGTTCAAGGGCTTTCCTTTCTCAGTGCAGAATAACAACACTGAAATGAAGGTGCTGCAAACACACAGAGCGATCCGTTAGGATACAGGAAGTTGAATGGAAGATGATGCAAGGCAAGATAACCTTGCCATGCTGTTGTTGCTTAACCTGGCATCTGCACAGTTTACTGGCATGCAAGAAGTCCTGTGACACTTAGAAAATGCACCATTACTTTTTGACAGATTATCCCAGGATAATTGATACCCATGAGTACGTTGTTTTACACATCTCCATGTGGTAGCAGAGGTAATGGTTTGGTTTCCATTCATCTCCAAGTGAACAGCACATCACCAATAACATTTGAGGAAAAAGAGATAATAAATACTATCAAATTCTTAACTCATGACTAAGATCATCCCTTAATGCAAGGAAACTTCAGCTTATCTACTGTTCTTAGAACAAAGCCCTCGTGGCATCAGGAAAATGCAACTCACAGGGCTGGAACTGTGCTAGGACTATTCTCCTTTGAGCTTCAGATTGTCTCTTTCAAACCAAACATTCCTTGCAGTAACGTAACCAGGTTCCCCTGAAATCTACAGCAACACACACTGTTATGTAAGAGCTCCTTTCCAAAACTCAACATAACTTCTGAGCACACTGCACGAATACACAGACATCTTCAAAAAACAAAACCACAAACGTTGTTCCAGCAACCTTACCTAACTTTACAGGAAAGCCTGGTGGAAGCTTCATTTGAACAAATTCTCTAAGTTTGTTAAAGTGCTTGAAGGGTGCAATTACTTCTAAAACATTCAATAATCTGAAAAGGAGAATGAACTTCATTACAAATCGTTTCACAAGATAACCCAGAGAGCAAGATTATGAAAAGGGTCTGAAAAATCACATCCTGTCCGTTGTGTGTCCCTAGAGCTCCAAGATCAGCAATGTCACTCCCAGGTTGTAGCGACCCACGCTGCATTACTGCATGAGTCCAAATGAACATCAAGGTCTTTGTCTCATGTCTTCACTCTACAAAAGACACTGAAGCACGAAGCCCCACACCCTCTCTTCCAAAGAAGAAGGATGTTGACATGGTTCTGTATGAATTTAGAGAACGTAACTTTGTGCTGAAACTTGTCAGGGGAGAAGATGTTTTTGTATTCCATAGAATCAGACACATGAGTATTGTGATAAGTTAATAATAAACCTGATCAAAGCTCAGGTCTCATCACATAAGAGAATTACTTTGCTTTTCCAAGAGCAGGCACACGGGCAGCGAGGTCTGTAACTGTCAGAGTGAGCTTCCTTAACAACACGACCCTGGTCACTATTTTTAAACTGCTGAAATCTCAAATCTGAAGATTTGCAGAACCCTGCAGTGCGCAGGCACGCTGACACGCTTCTTACAGGCAAGGAGCATCCACGACCAGTAACTCGGACTTACGATTCAATTCCTAAGGGAAATTCCTGGCTCATAGCTATCGTTGCTTTAAAGGTTTTCTTGCTTTCTTTGCAGACCAGTTCTCTACCCAGATGAGGAGCTCTGGAAAGGGGAAGGGAAAAGGACAAAGTCAGGTTTTTTTAGTGTCTTTTAGTGTCTTTTTAGTAAAGCTGTCCTGTAATATTATCTTCTCTGGTAACATCTGACTACAGGATATTCTATAGCATCTGTGGAGTCACAACTTCTGTCATTTACTTCTGGGTCCTCCTACACACAACAGAGTTGGATAACATTCAAGCCCTAGCAGTAAACTCAGCTGCTTGGATCTTTTACAGACAAAGCTATTAGAAATGAAGATGTAACTTTCATTACACACGTAGAGGAGAGCACCTTGCACACACGTGGCTAGCACAAGATGCTCTGTGTGTCACTGCATTCCAGAGGTGGGCATTTTTTGCACGTGGACTCTCATTAAATCATTCTTTTAATACGGAGAATTAGACTGCTTATTACCATCATAAGAAAAGATCAATGAATTACAGAAATGAATTTGACATAAATCTCCTTTAAAAGCACCAGCTAAGAGGTCCATACTTTCAGTAAGTTGAAATTTCAAGCCATAGGTACATGCCCTCCAATATTTTTATTGTTGGCTTATGGAATAATTTTGCTTATGTGCACTGCTGTCAGTTTCTCAGTCAGTTTCTTTAGTCTACAGAAGAATGTTAAATATCTAGGCAATCAAAAGCAAGATTCCTCTGCTCCTTGACAACAGCAAACCAAAAAGAACCCCCGAACTAGAGGATGCTGAAAAAACGTACCGATGAGCTAAGGCTGCCCATGGAAGCTAGCAGCAATAAAACCAACGACTTACTTTCCATTTTCAGCAGATATGTACTCTTCCCATGTAATTGTATTGGGCGACGGTGGAGTAAGGGATTGTCGTCGGACGGGCTGTTCAGAGAAACACGGCTTAGCAGTTGATCTTTCCTTACGCGCTCTTACAATTTTACTATTCAAAAGATGCACTCAGTTTGCAGCTGAAACTTCACAGGGCTTTTCTACCTCTTCCTGTTCCCTCCATGGATCCGTTTAGATACTGTGCCTCAAACAGTACTGCACCCAGAAGCTGGCTGGTGTAGCGCATCAGTTAATCAGTTAACTCAAGTGCCTGACTGACGAGCAACAAAGCACGAGCTAATACAGAAATAAATCAGCCCTCCTTAAAAGGCTTGCATGCGTGCTCCCAGATGATGTCTGGCTCATTCTGAATAGCTCTCAACTTCACGGTGATAATAACAGGCTTAATCGCTTTTAATGAAGCTAAATGAAAACGTAATTGAAAGAGGAACCAGGAAGGGCACTCCACACAATAAATATTTGGTCTAAAGAAATCAAAGTGATTTGCCACAGCTAAAAACATCTCTCGTATTAAGAGACAAATTAAGATTGAAATATTCAAGAAAAGAAACGTCCCAATACGTGCACTGATCGGGACAATACACAAACAGATGAGCAGGACTACACTTACAGGTCATATTCTTTTAAAATTATGACAATCGTAACAGAACAAAAATTATTGATCAATCTTGCTACATTACTCACATGAAAGCTTATTCCCTCATGCAACAATTCACAGTGAAAAGAATGATGTCAGTATACCTCAAAGTTTTGTTCCATTAAGTTGCCGCCTTTACTCAGGCTCTCCATGATAGCTTTATTTCGAAGAATATCCTCCTCACTGAGATGTTCTCTTCTTTTTCTTGACTCTAATACAAGTCCGTTAACCAGGTAGAAATCTGCCAAAAAGTTTCCTACTCTTTCCTAGAAAAAAGGAATTTAGACACTGAAGAATCACACTAGATAAAAACATTTAAATTTCTCTATACACAAACAATTTAATTGCAGTATGGTGAGACCAGGATTGAAATGTTTTAATGCTAATTTACCCAACTAACCACGTGAACTATCATTGTACACTCCCACCAACCTACACACAGTACAGAGTAATTCCCCCAGTAACTGCTATTTTGTATCAACGGAAACTAAAAGAGAAAAGACTGTTTAAGAACCTGAGAGCAGCCAAGGGAAATCCTACTAAAAGCCCCTCCAATAAGTTGTGTTAAATTGTAATTTACATATGTAGCATTTTACACACGTAGAACATGGATTTCCTATCTCACGGAAGGAGAAAGCTCTGAAAAACTAGCTCAGCAGGAAACCTGTGCTGAATGGCACCACATGATACCCAAGTCAACACAAAACCTGTCAGGGTTAGTCACAAAAAAGCAGTTTCCTACATAAAAATGCGGATGTTTCCATGTTCTCACACCTAAGAACTTGTGCCTCAAACAGACTGACAACAGTGGAAGGAATATGCAAAGCAAACCACAGCCAGAATGCTTTCATCGTCCTGCATCTCACAGACACAGGGACATACAGAATCCTTACATAAATCCTGGGATGACTTTTCATTACCGATATAGTCCTAGGACAGAGTCACTTTCAGCACAGTGTTTCTTCACGCACACTTCAGCTGTAGTTGGCTATTTTTTTCCAAGCTACCATTCTCTTATGAAGGCAGTCCACCAGACACACTGTGTGTGTCAAACTAGTGACAGCTGTGGGGACAGGGGAAGCCATTTTTCTACTCCACCCTTATCCTTTCACTCCTCCTTTCTTCCCAACCACATTATCACATGGCTGCCTGAACTATTTTGCCTCCAGCAATGCCAGTCTGAAAACTTCCTTTTGAGCTTACTGTTTTGTCTTCTCGAAAAAGCCATCCCGTTTGGGCACGTGTGAAGGTGATTGATTTGGTTGATAATGTTGCTGAGTAAATATCACTGCTCATCAAAATGTCAACCTCTTCCTCTGTTTCCATCTCAGATTCCTAGAAGGAAGGACAGCACAGACTTTAATGATCAAACTTCTTTTTTTTTTTTAAATAAATAATTTTAAAAATGAACATCAATAAACATATTCCTTTGGCACTTTCCCCAGAACTAGCACTTCCTGAATTTCCAATCTGTTTCACAGAAGCCCTGACCAAATAGTTTCATCTTAAATATTCATGCAAATGAAGTGTCCAAGTGTGATTTCCCCAGGGGCTCACCACCAACCACACCCTTCACATAAATCCTTCTGCCTAAGCGACTGGCAGATAGAGCTATAAAGAAAGCCTGAATAATAATAATAAATATAAAAGCCTGAGCAAATACAAGAGGCCCAGCCAGTAAGACCCTCGCACTGTTAGCAACTGAACTGGCTGCAGAGTGACTAAATGGCTGCAAAGCAATGGCAAGCAAGTTTGGAAAACCTACCTGAGGACACATGAATTATGCCCACTAGAAATACTAAAAGCAGTATGCTCCAAGCTTTAAAATATATTTATCTACCCAGAATGATACTGTATTTTCCAACAGATCCGCATTCTATTTTTCTCCGATTTATTGGTTCGTATTAAAAAGCAGTTTTTCATAATAAAATCTTATAAGCTTGTATCAGCTGAACAAAAATTTAGCTCGCATTTCTTTGGAGTTTGGGTCTAAGATGCACACTTTGTTTAGGAAATTCAGACCTCTGATAGGAAGTAAAAGGTTGAGGTATTTCACACCCTGCGTTCACACAGACCCTTACCTCATGATGTATTCGCTGGTAAACTTTTTGTTCATTGTCTAAAACTACAAAAGATTCAGAGGGTGCTGCATCACCATTAAAAATGAAGCTTAAATCCCCTCGTTGGCACTTCATGTCAGTAAAATCTATGAGAGTTGTGTCCAGCCTGTGAAAATACACCAGAACATTAGAAGACATTACCCATAAACAGTCACATACGTTGACTGGTAAGCTCTGCTTTCAATTACTACTGTTATTTATTTATTGGCACAAACAAATGAAGGTCCAAGTCTTCATAGAATATTCCATTATTTAAGCCAGGACATACAAATAAAAATTTGATAAAAAACACTCAATTGGTTTCATGTTATGCCTACCATCGAGCTGGATGGGGAGCTGGACTAGATGGCCCTCAGAGGCCCCTTCCAACTCGAAGGATTCTATGATTCTATGAAAATACTGTCTATTTTTATGCCAAGTTCATAGAAGAAGTGCCATCTATACCTTCACATTGTATTTTTAGCATCCACTATATATACACAATGTTTTCTAAAGAAAAACAGCAGGAGGAAGTGGCAGAAATGACGCAGCCAGCATGTGCTACACGTTGAGAAATGCAGCTACTCCCTGCCACAAACATCTCATGCTGCAGGCAGCAGCCCAGGAGCTGAGTAGCCCTGCTAAGATGTGACTGCAATTATGAAGAGGAGTAAGAAACAGTTTGGATTCCCACTTGAAAATTTTTAGTTACTGTTGTTGTTTTTTGCTTTCACCAACAGAAAAGCAATGCTCCTGCTGAGCTGAAAATCAAGAGATGGAGCCAAGAACAAAGATCTCTCTAGCAACTCACATGCACTATTGCTAGAGTATTTCCTTCTTTGTAAAAGTTGATTAAAGAGCCTGAATTCAGTAGCCACTTCAGTTCTAAAGGGTGATTGCTTAATACTCATCATGTATTGGCCTCTGAACTCACAAAAGAATCTGCAGTTACTTCCTCTGAGAGCCAGCCTCACAACTCCCCGCTGCTCAAGCAAAACAGAGAAATGAGAAGGAAAATAAATGGTCCCAATGGACTCAAATCTAACCTAAGAAGTCAGTTCACACACCTATGCTAAAAAGCTTTAGTAAGTAAAAAAAAGTCTATAACTTTCTGAATTGTAACTTTACTTTCCCTTGTTAAAATTTAAGAACCAAAATGGAAACGACACTTGAGTCCAACATCGCAATCCAAGCCAGCTGCACAGCCAGGCTCAGCGCAAGTCCAGGAACCTGTGACTCTTCCACAATGAGCATTTTAAAAAGAGAAACTGTATCACTCTTCCTTACCGTGCAGCCTGGAGCAGCAATACTTCTCCAGAAAACACTGAAAACCTCACTTCTTTGAAAATCTGTGTTACTAATATAAAATTCCTGTTTTTCAGTCATTGCCAAACTGCATAAAAGACTATCTACCAGACACAACTGTGCTTGCTCTATGTGAAGTGACTCAGGAACTAAAGCTAACTTCAAAGTAACAGTGGAAATAGACTGTAGATGAAAGCACTTCTGCCTCCAAGCACCTACGTACCAACACAGCAGTGTTTCACAAGCACTCAGGAATTTCTTTCAGACCATGCTGATAGCCAGCGTTTTCACCAACACGCAGATATCTGTGACTTAGAAAACTCAAACTGCAAACCAGTGCTTACCTGATATTTATACCTTGTTTGTGTATTTTACATGCATCAGAAGGCAGAATTCGGGAAAGTAAAGGCACTAGAAGTAGGTAGAGATATTGGACAATTAGAACACTGAGGTTTCTCTGCAAGGTACTTGGATTAAAACTGTACCCCACCCCGAATTTCCATGTGTTGTAATACAGAAATGCAGCATATCCATTTTCCATCATAACCTCAACACAAGTACACTAACATCCTGCTTGTCTAGTGACTAACTGCAGAACTGATACGTAGTTGTACAGAACATCTTCAGCATCAGAATAAAACTTGAAGTGTCCTCATTTAAAATGTACTGAGCCAGTTATAAATTCTAATAATTTATCTTCTAACTGCTCAGAATTTTAATTCTGCAGTTGGATATTTTATTTAAATATTAAATTTAATATTTAAATTTAGCCAGCTAAAAGCCCAGCTACAATTAAACCAGAATGTACACAAGCAGGAGACAAATCCAAAGCACCAATCTTTAAAACCTCAAGCAAACGTTAAACTAGCAGAGGAACTGAGAGTCAGTCCAGTGTTACGAGCTGGCTATAGGAGCCCGCAGCTGTGCTTATTTTAAAAAGCACCATTCATTTCCCAGCAAGAAGAACAAACACAACGGCATTGCAGCACCTTCTTCAAATAGCACCGTGGAGAAGTGAGACCACCTGCAGAACTGAGCTGACTCAGAGCACCAGTGACTAGCACTGCTGCACTGCCCAGGGCATCTTTCTCCCCTCAAGTGAGCATACAAACAAGGGAATGATGCAAGCACAGGTATGCTCTCCTGCACGGTGAACTCCTGGAGAAGACGACCACTATGGGCTGGCATCAAGCAATTCAATGCCACAGGTCCCATCCTTCAGCTGAACTGCTCAAACCACTGCTCTGCAGTGACACCAGAGGACCAGATAAAGGCACTTTAATATTTTGTTCTAATAACTACTTTCTTAAACAGCGTGTTCCCCCCATCTCATGTTGTGTGCCTAGATTGCAGAATTAAACCAAAAAAAAGTCTGTCCTTTATTTGCAACTTCAACCCTCAGAACAGGATTATGAATTTTCCAAAATACAAACTAGGAACAAATTTCAGCTTGAGACAACAAGCGTGTTGAGGACTGATAATTTTATCTCCCAATGAAAAGGGATATGCAGCCACTTACCCCAACTTTGAAAATCCCAGTGAAGCTCTAGATAGAAGTCACCTAGCTGAGATGAAAAGAATACATTAACATTTTGGTCAACTGTAGAATTTGCTGAAAGTTAGGCAAAGTTTGTGTTTTGCCAAGAAATACCTTTTCTCCCCTCTGACGTAAGCAGTTGAACTTATACTGTAATTAAAGGTTTCTGAAGCTTCCCCAACAGCAGAATCAGTAATGCTAAGTGTGTGTTTCATTCTAGCTACCATTTGGAAAAAAGTTACACGGCTATCAAGCTGTGAATTTTAAAAAATAGATTGTAAATATCAGTGATAAAAGCCTACAGAGCTCTTTGTTTGCTTTGACTGACCACATCTAACCACATCAAACCGTGTGTTCTGGCTGAAATCAATGAGTGAAGTTTCAGCTACCAGCATCCACATATACAAATTCTGATTTATATTCTAGGAATACATTAGTCAGTACTGATGATTGACTTAGTGTGCTCAAGAAACACTGGCTGCTGCATGCAGATGGAGAACTAAACTAGAAAAAAAAATCTCTTTCCTTACCAAGCATTAAACAAACAAACAAAAAAAACCCATCACTTGTGATTGGTGACGGGACAAAACAGCAACTTCTTCACCAAACCAAGACTTAAGGAAGCTTTAAGAATCCAATGAAATAAGCACAGATTATAACTTTTAGGTTGCAAAGATGACAAAAAGGTCTCTCTTATACAAGGCTTCTTTCTATCTGAATTTCTAGAATTTGAGGAGGGTGCATCTGAGGAATGCACATCGTTCTGTGACCCCTTGAAATGGACAAAAAGCTTCTTTTCTTTGATCAATTTGCTAAAGCATCCTTACTGTATGAACAAAAGCTACTAGTTTCTATCATAATCTATTTTTGCCAACAAAGCTGCTTTCAGTTTACCTACCTCTTTCAGGGCTTTTAATAATCGAGGTCGCTTTTCTTCAACACTTTCCCTGGACTGCTGTTTAAGCTTCCTTAGGAGTGCTGTAACTAAAGAGAAGTTAAACAAAAGGTAAAAGTATGCTACTTAAGTTAACTGCAGGTTAGTGCTGTCATGCAATAGATTTAAAAAAAAAATTGAAAAATAATCGATGTTATTAAAGCATTTCATCAGACTTTGGAGTAAGGCACTTCAAGTTACAGTAATTATAAATTACTCACTACGATCAAAGCAGGAAGAAAAGCTTCAGAAACTGCTTATAACATAAGGTATTTGATTATGTCAAGGTATTTACTAATACTTGTATACACATGCAAAAAGACACGTGGGTACGCATGTTTATTACTGAACGTGAGCCTAAGGATATGGAAAATTCTCCAGCAGTGCTCTTACTCATTTGTCTGTCTCCATAGCTGATGGCTTCTGCAAGAGGGCTCCATCCCTGAGCATTTTTCACCTTTACTGGAGCATTGTGGGCTAAAAGCAAGTGGGCACATTCTGTAACAAAGCAGTAATAATTACTTTCAGTAAGCATAATGGGTATTGCAATAACGTCGTCGATGATTGAGGAAATAATAAAGGAAACAATAATAAAATACAACTGGTGGATATTCAATATATTAAGCCATCCACTATAATTTTTGTCCACGCATCAGTAACAGCACGCCTTGATGCTCTCCTGGACTCTGAGCACGTGTGCATTGTGCTAACAGTGCACACCAGCATCCCACGAACACCACACCAGCTCCCAGTGTAGTCTCAGCTCAACTTGCAGTGCCTTCTCTATCTAAGGATAAAAGCTGATGACTGAATCAGGAGAAGCCCTTAAAATTCAGAAGAGAAGAAATCTTTCAGTATTTCCATGTTTTGAATAAGCTGTCCTCATTTTAAATTGTTCTTCCACGTCTAACTATGGAAAGTTTCCTCACCACAACTCATCAAAATCAACCTGACCCACCTGCAAATGATACAGCAGCATCGAGCTGGAGCTGTAGGCTAAAGAAACAACTCATTATGAATAGGATGGGCAGGAATTGCAGATAGAGGGACTTCCAGATTCTTTGCCTACAGGTGTTACAGGAAACCTGACCGGTCACTCAAGATGCAAAAATCATGAGTCACTGGCCAACGTGGTGCAAGAAAGGAAGAGATGCTTTACTGGTGAATACGCTATCCTTTGTGATAAACAAACAAAAGCCCTAACTACTCTGCCCAGAAACACGCAGTGATATTTTCTGCAGTTGCCCAACGCAATGACAACACATGGAACAGGCATTTACCAGCCAGATCCCATTTTCAGTTAAACAAACAGGATGTCCATTCACCCTGCAGTTCACAAAAGCCAAGCTGTAATGCTGCTACATGCAGCCAAGCAGCCTATATGCATCAACCCCAGAAAGAAAAGCTGACCTTCAGCATCAGTGAGACAGGCTAACATGGCAGCAAAGGCCCTGGGGATCTCGGAGGATCAAAGACCAAGCAGGAGTGAAAGTCAGAACAGTAAAACCAGGTATTGTTCTTGACATCATATGCGAATAGTCCTGCTCCAGCCAAGCTACGTAAAGGCTTACCATAAATATCCCAAGTAATTAAGGGCTTTACACATGGGATGGCTGACAAAGAAACCAAGAGGTGAACTACAAAGCGAGATCTCAAATACACAGCCAAAGAAAAAAGGAGTAATGGGAAGAACTGCTTCTCCTCTCCTTGCTACGCTATGTGCCATGATAATCAAGCAATCAGACAGCGCTGAAGAGCAAGGGCTTTTCATCCTAGAGCTGAAACATAAAATAACCAAAGTTCAAGAGAATAAGTATTCAACTGTACCGAATCAAAGGTGATAAATTCTTTTCTATCACTCGTTATCAAAAGAAGCATCTCTGATCAAAATCACCTGTACTTTGGTGATACAATACTGCTGTAGTTAACAATAGCCCAGCTATGGAGCAGTAGCGCGCACCAGGTGCAGGACTCACACAGCCTGACAAAACCAAGGCATTCTTTGTCTTGTTTCAGTAGTGAAAAGGAATTCTACTGTCACGGACACTTAATCATATTCCAAGTTGTTTTTTTCTTTTTCCCCCTAGTCTTAAAATATGCCTACTTCGATGCTTTCTATTTCAAGTAGAAATGTGAATCCTTTGCCTTGAAATGCTGCTGCAAAAAAAAGTCCCCCAAGGATATCTGAAGAGGTGCCAGCCATCACAGATCAACAGGCAGCACAGCCTGGTAGGCTGCCCTGGACCCTGCAGAGAGCAGCCAGTCCTGGAGCACAAAGAAGCAGATAGGCAGCAGGCAGAAATTTGAATCAAGCAAAGAAATGAGTATGCAAAAGGCACGTAAGTGATTATGTTTCCACTCGCACAGTCACTTTATTGTAGAAAATATTTTCATTCATAAGGGGAAAAAAGCTAAAAGGGGTCATTCAAGAGCTCTAATGTGCAGATCAGTAACAACCACAGCAAAACTATTAACCAGGAAAGCGGCGAAGAAAAAGGGCCCCATCACACAAACAGGAATCAATATGCCTTCTGTTAATGGCACACTAAAACAGAGATCTGCCTGGATGAAGTCTCCTGCCTACCCAGACTGAGCGTGTCCCACCACTGTTTAGACACCATGGAGGACACAGGCATGGAAACACTTGCCTCCACTGCTTAAAGCTGTTTCTTGTTTCACAATCTTCTATGACATTCCAAGTTCCTTCTAACTCTGCAAGAAGAGAGAAGCTAGTTCTTGTTCCAGGCTCACAAAGGAGTCCAGCTGTCAGAACTCCTCCTCTGCCATTCTCTCCTTCCAACCTAGCCCTCTGCCTGCCTAGCTCCCTGATTTTGGCCTAACTTCTTCGCAGACTTTTCTCTTTCACATCTGGGCTACCTCTACTTTGTAGAAAACCTCAACTTTCAACAAGTTTGGAACACAAGATCACATGCACAAAAACTGAACAATATATTTGCTCTTGCCTCTAAGTCCTCAGGATAACTTAAGAGTAACAAAATTGATGGTTTTACCAACCTTTATGTCCCAACATCACAGCAAGATGCAATGGAGTGTTTCCTAAAATAAACAGGAAAAAAAAAAGAGATTAGATCCAACATAACAGAATTCATTGCAACTCCTTCAGGAGTCTGGACACACAGCTCCAATGCTGTGTATTAAGAAATTCTACAGCCTAAGACAGGAGCATGTACACATACACCAGAGCAGGTTCTAAGCAAGTCTAACATACAGTGTATTACAGCTTGTTAAAATAAATATAGCTGAAACACTTCATGGGCCAGCAGGGCTTCTTAATTTTACCTTGAAACCTGCTCCAGCCAAAGTGATACAATTATATCTTCAAGAAAGCAATAATGCAAACCTCTGTACTCATGGTCCGAGAAGTATGATACTTTATAAAGAATGACATATCTAGGGTAAAAGCTACTCAAAGATATGATACTTATGAAAGTTTTAGGAGCGTATTTTATTAATTTTTCAAAGACTGCGCATAAAATTTTTACTAATACAGCAATGGACACGTTGCAAAATAAAAGGCATTTCCCCCCCCCCCCCAAAAAAAAAAAAACCCAACCATCCACCACCACCTTTTGGTTACTTCTATGATACTTATGAAAGTTTTAGGAGCGTATTTTATTAATTTTTCAAAGACTGCGCATAAAATTTTTACTAATACAGCAATGGACACGTTGCAAAATAAAAGGCATTTCCACCCCCCCCCCAAAAAAAAAAAAACCCAACCATCCACCACCACCTTTTGGTTACTTCAATGCCATGTTTCCAAAGAAAGCTTCCAAGATGACTAGCAGATATTAAAAACATGACTATTTTCCTGGCTACACATGACCCATTTTATACTTCTGTTCTTAGATAAGCACAGTAAGGTACAGAGAGCTGTTTTTCTGGATTATTGCTGCTACCAGAATTCTGATGCATTTTAATGTGGGGGCTCAGGGATACAGAAGTCTTCCATTTAACTGTATCACCGTGTATGTTCAAATGTTTCCTGGCAAAGTTAAGAAATATTACTTGTAAACAAGTTTCTTTCGCAATTATAACAAGCATTGATTTTAGAGTTATCTTACAGCATCAAGTCAGCAATAAGCACTTGCTGCATGCCAAGGATGATGCACTGCACGTCTCAAAGATGCAATCCAGAACATTCATAGGTCGCTGCACGACGCAGTTACCAACATACCATGGTATCGTGGTATCTCCGATCAAGATAGGCAAGCAGCCAAAGTCAGAGTTCGTAAGTGGTTTTGAATTAGCTATCCAAAAAAAGAAACCACCACCACCCAACAGCAAAACAAACGACACCTCTCAAACACTGCATAGGAAGAGCCAGGCAGCTCCAGTACCTACAACAGCTTGACACACTGGGGAGAACCAGCAAAATGAAAGTTAACCAAGCATTTGGCAGCCTTCCTGAGAGATGTGGTGAAGCTTTCAGCTGATACACGGGAAATGCAGTTGTGCAATACCACAGCATTTCAAAACTCCTCTGCACGAGGTTCTGAGCAACCTGAGCCAACTTTGATGCTGCCTCTGTTTCGTGCAGGATGCTGGACTATAGCACCTCCAGAGAGCTCTTCCAGCCTAGATTTACTTTAATTCTGTGATCTTCACACCAAAAAGTATGCAATTCAAGAAGTGAACAGGAAACTTACAAACAGGGTGGAGTAGGAAAAGAAGCATGCAGAACAACAGTCATTACAGTAACTGAGAAAGCACAGACAGTAGAATCTATCAATTCCAGAATGAAAAATAAAAAGCTGTTTGTGAGGGAGATGAAAAGAAGTAATATGCTTCTTGCTGGTCTTTAACCAGTAGGACTCTAGCAAAGAGGAGCCTAAGTTTTCACTGACATCTGTGAGATAAAGCAAGAGGTTTGCTACAGCACCAGTGGGAGAGGAGCTGCTGGTAAAACCTCAGGGAAGGGAAGAGAAGGAAAAGCAAGGCAAGCACAAAGGAGAGGGGCATTGTGGCACATGGGAACACTGCTGCTCCTATAGCACTCTGGACCGGCCCAGCCTTTTGTCACCGCCCAAGACAAGTCCTTGTCAAACACCACTGGATACAGAACAGCCACACACCCATGCACCTTCTCATTCCAGCACAAATCCATTGCTACTTCACGAAGAACGCTCTCATGAAAGTCAGGCGCCCAAATATATTTGTGGGTCTGGGCCTGGCCCAGAGTGAGACCTGTTCTCACTCCCAGATCCTCTCCCTAAACAGTCACCATCTCAGCAGGAACTGAGAAACAAAGCCAGCTTTGGCACATTCAAAAAACAAACACGGAGCAGCATCTTTTTATTCCGTCACTAATCATTCTTCTTAATATCTGATAAATCCGCAGAGGTGTTGATGGCCTTTGAGCCAAACAAAATGAGTTTTCCCAGTAGCAAATTTAAGTCTGCGTTATCAAACTATTTAAGGCTAGATGCCACAAAACAGTGAAATTATGTTGAGGAGTTACTCGGTACACAGAATGCCTCTGTGCAATCTTCAGCATCTCCACTCCAAGAGAAGGGAGAAGGAGAAGAGCTGTCCAAACAGAAAGGCTCTTCGTTTGTCTAACCACAGCCTTAAGTGCAAGGAAGCCTCTATTTTGCATGGGAAAACTGAGGGAAGGCAAAGGTCTCGGGACAGATGTGCCCAGTGCAGCCAGAGCCTGCCATCCAGCACTGGTCACCAAACACCCCCAGGCAGAGGCAGAAGTGCTGACTGTGCTCAGAAGTGGGCAGCAGCCAAAATCTTCCCAGAGGTTTCATCTCCGAAGCCTGGCTGGCCAGCAGGCACACCGGGACATCTCGCTGCTCCTCCTTCAGGAAGGCTGGGGATATGAAAGTGTAAATACGGCCCCAGCCGCTGTGAGGGCAGAGCCACACTATTACACTCCCTCTAGCACTCAAGAATTAAGTAGCACCAGCATTTACAGGATCCAAGTGGAACTGTCCCACTGGAATTCTACAGTGCTACAGCCTCCAGCTCCATCGACTCTAAAAGACAAATCACAAATCAAGTTTAGTTGCTTAAGCTTGGCAACCACAGCTAAGGCTCTAGAACAGCTCCTATCCAGAGCATACAGACTAACTCCAGTTAAAATTATTCTCATGAAAAAAATGCTTTTAACGCTTATCAGTTTCTTCTGCCCTTTAGGACACCTAAAAATGTCTGCCAGAACAGGCATGAGGGTAGGACAGGGGAATTCCACTTCTTACAGCTGCAAGCGCGGCTGGAACAGCTCGAGGTGTTCAGTGAACAACTACAGCATAACCACAGCAGCAAGTGCCAGGAACACACGTGGCTTTGTGTGGGACAGCTTCTGGTAAGACAAAAAAGGGTGCAACTTCACTGTGATGCTGTTTACCTGCATGATAGAGCTGTAATTATTTACAGTACTCTTCTTACTGAGTGGCTGACGTACACTTTTGATGACTTCCTTGCAATGTAATCATAATTTGATGTGATCGTTTCTAGACTTACTACACTATGCATGTGCATATACTTGAACAGTCGCAACCAAATTTCTTCACCTTTAGGTTTCTTTTTTGAAAACGGCTTGATTCACCTTAGAAACAAATCTCACTTATCCCTTCCATCTGCAGAAGGTTTCTTCAATGTCAACAGCTTGGGAAACCAGCATTTCTATTTCCCTGCCCAAGTTTAGGCTGAGTAGCCTACAGGGCCTTAACCTGAGATAGCAGTGATACAGCAGTGCCTGAAGTCCTGCATCTCGCCAGCCAGGCCACGCAACAAAAATCATCTGTACTTTCCTAATCAAAGAGTAGAAGTTACACACGCACATGTAGCCAGATGGCACACCTATGAGGCAGCTGAGCACTTTCTGATAGAAAAAAACCAACAGAAATACAATTCAAAAAAAACTATTTTCTTCTGAAAATATGTTTAAGCTTTTAAATGTGGGTTACAGCAAAAATAAAAGTAATCTAAAACATATAGAAGCTTCTGTCTTTTGGAATAATGATACTGGCCTTACCAACAAGAAATGCTTTTTTTGAGGTTAATTTAGAGAGCTAGCCAGGCTGTTATTAATACAGCCAGCATTTGTTTTATCAGAACACCACAAGTTTAACGTTCTACAAGATGTGGCTTTCCTACTTAACCACTCACTAAAAACGAAACTGAATTATAAACAGTAATTGTCCATAGAAGTTCTTCCTCTTCTCTGTCACTTCCTTATCATAGTCTAGGATTCTTCAGGCTTACTTCTGAGTATAATTGTGAGCTGAAGTTATCTACCCCAAATAACTCACAATTCAAATATGTAAACAAGTGTCAGACTGATTCAGGCAGAAAGAAAACAATAACAAGGAAGTAATAGTCAGGTCTTTGGTATGTCCAGGCATCAAGGGTTTGGTTTTGTTGTTGGTTTCTGGTTTTGTTTCGGATTGGTTTGGGTTCTTTTGTTGGTTTTTTTTTCTTTCAAAAATTTAAGAGCAAAAGAACAGTGAAAGTAAAAATTTGGAGGAAGATGGGACAGAAATCCTGTTGTAAACAGTAATAAAAATGAAGAAAAATTCATTCAAAATATATATATACTATAATATGTATATATACATAAATTAAAAAATGGTATCAATGTTTGTGATAGACATTGAAGATGACAGGGCAGCAAAGGTGGGTCATGAAGTGCCTTCAAAGTAGAGATACTAAGCTTACAGCGATGAGTTATGTGATGAGGAACTGGAAGAGAAGTAGGGGAGAAGGCAGCAGAAGGCATATGGGGAGAAGATTTCTTTCCAAGCCTGTTGCTTTCATTCTACCAGACTTTGCTGCAACTCTTGGAATGAAGATGACAGGATAAATATATCTGTAGCTATATTTATAGCAGGCTACTTAGAAAAATGTTATGACAGTTGTAAGAAATGCTTCTTCCTATCTCAATTGAGAAAACTGAGCCGTAAGCTACTCCAGCATACACTAGTTTGTGTTTCAGAGTTTTATATTATCATGGAGATAGTTTTCAATTTCTAATTACGTTATACGTCCCATCGTATCAATCCTAAGATCGCCCTATATTACTATTTGGTTTTATTTTACACAATATAATTAAGTAAAACAAAGGGAACACTTATCTCATCATCAGAAAAAGAGAGTAACTCTACCCTTTAATCACAACTTGCCCAGACACCACATGCAGTATGACTTACACTCTCCTGCACAAACGTATCATCTTTCTCTGGAAAAAGGCAGGAAACATATAGACGAAAGCTAACCATGAAATTTCAGCTGACTTCACAGGCTAACTTATTTTATAACGTAAAATGTTCCCCAAATTAAACGTACCATTATAAAATGGCCTAGCAAGGCTTTGAATAGTTACACATTTTAAAAGTAACGTGAGCCTTATTTTCCTACCTCTGTTACAATTGCCTCTCTGTCCAAAGCTGGAAGGAGAAGCAGATGACAAGTTTTTGCCTCTTTCAAATCCCAAAACTAAACTTTTTTTTTTTTTTTAAATTTTTGTTTAAGCTGGGGAAAACCTAAAGATAATCCCACCAACAGCCAGAGGAGCCACTCCCAAGTGTCCCCTAAGCCCTGCCACCTCCAAAAGAAAACAGGTGACAGTTTACACACTTCGGAAAAAAAAAAAAGCGTTGTCTCAAAAATGCATCTTCAGATCTGAAGCAAGACTTTGTAAGAGGAAGTTCTTCCAGGATAACACAGACTACAGCGATGCACTCATTCCTAGTACTGAAATTCCAGGAAATCCTGGTGATAGGAGGTACAGCCACACTGCTCCACGGTACAACTCCCACCACTGCTAACTACTCAAACCTCAGGGAAATTATATGCACAACAATTAAAACCAGAACCATCCTGGCTGGAAAAGCCCTCTGAGATCCCCAAGCCCAACCCCCACCCACCCTCCGTGCCCACTGCCCACGTCCCTCAGTGCCACATCCCCACGGCTCTGGAACACCACCAGGGACGGTGACCCCAGCCCTGGGCAGCCTGTGCCATGCATCACCACAGCCTGGACCTCACAACCTTCTTTACAAAGAAACAGATGAGAGCCTGAGCTAAGCAGAAACGAGAGAGAACACTTTGCAACACCAAGGCCTGATGAAACTCTCTAAAATATGACAGATGAAGGAAAAAGCAGCTGACGCAAAGCAGAACGAACACCGTACGCACCAAGCGGTGCTGCTGGGCCCAGTGAGCCCCGCGGGTCCGGCCCGGGCTCCTGAGGCAGCTCCCCACGGGGGAAAGGAAAGAAGGAAGGGAGGGAGGAGGGGAGATGGCACCGTCCGCTCCCAGGAGCCCCGCTCACCGTGGCTGTCCTTCTGGCCGATGCCCTGCGTGCGGATGAGCGCCGACAGCCGCCTCACGTCCCCCTTGAAGACGCACTCGTGCACGGGGAAGTGCGCGGGGCACCGCTCGGGTTCCGCGGCCGGGCCCGTCCCGCCGCCCGCCGGGCCCCCCTTCAGCGGCAGCCGCTGGTGGTGGTGGTGGTTGCTGAAGATGCGGTGCCCCCCGGCCCGGCCGCCTTTGCCGCTGCTCCCGCGCCCCCCGGTGAAGATGGCTCCGGGCGCGGCGGCCGCCTCCTCCTCGCCGGGCCCCAGCAGGTCCCCGTCCTCCTTGCTGGGCTTGTGGTCCCTGCGCAGCGAGCGCAGCTTCTCGCCGGTCATCGCCGGCGGTGGCCCCGCGGGCGGGGGGGGCCCCGCCGGGACACTAGCCGCGGCCGGAGGGACGAGGCGCTCAGAGCCGCGGCGGCGAGTCCCGTCCCGTCGGCATCCCCCGCCTCAAACAGCAGCGGCGCTGAGGAGCCCGACGCCCGCCCACCTCCGTCTGATGCCTCCCGCCCGCGGGGGCCCGCTCAACGGCCCGGCGCCGCCGCCATCTTGGCCGGCTACTCCCGCGAGAGGCGCGGCGCGGGGCGAGACTTGGCGGCACCGCGAGACAGCGGCGCGACACCGCCCCTGAGCGCCCTGTGAGTGCGGGCGGGGGCGCCCCGGAATGGGCGGAGGTGGGTAGTGCTGCTCGCCCTTCTTAGTGGAATTACCTCATGGAATATAGAATCGTGGCGTCATTACGGTTGGAAAAGCCCTCTAAGCTGACCAAGTCCAACCCCAACCCATCTCACCATGCTGGCTCACTGTGTCCCCTAGTGCCACACCAGTCACCTAGTCCCACGGCTCTGGAACACCTCCAGGGACCGTGACCCCCGCACTCCCCGGGCAGCCCGTGCCAGTCAGTGCCTGACCAGCACGGAAGGCAGCACCTGCCTGCAAATCCCACATCCCAGCTGCTTGAAGTGCTGCAGTTCCAAAGGAGGGAAGATGCATCGGTTTGCTGAGGAGAAAACCACAGTCTCTAGTGCCATTGTAGCAAGAGGAAGGGACCCGGATTCTTAGTCCATGGCAGACGTTTTCTCAGAACATAGCATCACAGAATGATTGGGTTAGAGGGAATCCCAAAAACCCCTACCCCTGCTGTGAGCTAGGGACCCCCCACAAGCTCCGACTGCCCAGGGCCCATCCATGGCCTTGGCCCCTCCAGGGATGGGGCACCCACAGCTCTGGGCAGGAGTGCCAGGGCCTCATTGCCTCTGGGTGAACAACTTCCCCCTCATATCTAACCTAAATCTCCTCTTTTTTAGCTTAAAGCCATTCCCCCTTGTCCTATCTACCCATGTACAAAGAAGTTCTCCTGTTTATCAGCTCCCCGCAAGTACTGAAGGCAGCAATGAGCTGCCCCTGGAGCCTTCTCTTCTCTGAGCTAAATAAGCCCAGCTCCCTCAGCTACAGAATGATTCCTTTCAGGTCCAGTTGTGAGGAGGCAAGGCAGCTCCAGCAGTGGCTTGGTTTGAGGTTTAGTTACTCAACTGTGGACAACAACGTCCACTCTTGCTGCATGCCAGAGGTGTATACAAACCACGCAATGCTGCAATAAACCTGAGAAGCCAACTCACCTCCCCTGTAAAGAGCAAAAGGCGACTGCTGGTTACAAAAGGTCAGGTAGCTTCATACAACACCATCTCCTCAAATCACTGTTCTTGCGTGGTGCTTCTGTGAATCCTCTTGTGGAACAAGAGAACAAAATAGGCTGCTAATGCTGTTCTGAATAAAATATCGCTCAGTCCCTTCACTACTCAAATGTGTTCGTGTGGCTGTTCCGTTCACCAAGGGAAAGGGAAATTGAAGGGAAAAACCCAACAAGATACATGACTGTGAAAGAGGAGGTTTTCTGGAGAATGAAGGGACCTGGACAAATGGTCACCCTTAAAAGCACACAGAGTAACAGGGGAGACAAAGCAGTTGTCCTGTCCGTATGTCAGTACTTGCAGATGCATTATTGTTTTAAAAAGCAACTGCATTACACAGGATTGGAGTTTCCCAAAAGCTGCTTCTTCAGCATCAGTTCTGCAAGCATGTACAATAATGCAATTAATCATTTAGAAAATGATGATGTGTCAAATTCCAGGAAGACTGCAATTTTTACCAATGATTCCAGGGAAGACAACCTGCAAGCTGTCAGAAAGGTTAGATCTGCAGTGCTGAACAGCCTACCTTTCTGGATGCCCTCTTTCTTTACTCAGTTTGCATCATATTAAGTGACTCAGAATAATTCTAGAAGGAGATAAGAAGTATGAAATGTGATTTCTGTACCTGTTTTGTCAGTGACAGCTCAGCTGCTTCTGGCGTGGCTATTTATAATTCTAACAAGGAATTTAAAATAAGTAAACATGTCACTTCATTCTATAGCCCATTGTTCTTTCCTTAAGATTTGTCTGGCTTTCTTTACTTTTAGAGGAAATTGAAACCCATTTACCAACAGAATTTGAGAGGCTGACGCTGTTGGTGCTGTTAGGTGATTGCTGCTGGCAATTCTGACGTCTCTCCTCTATTCTCAAGTGCGGCACAAGGGGCTGTTTGCATGTATAGTTGGTCTTGTGGGGGAGGTGTGCTAGCTCAGGTTTTGGCTGCCGCTTCTTAAGCGTTGGAAGCTTCAGGTTACACTTCTAATTACTGAAGGGCAGCTAAGAGTAGACAGAGGCATGAAGTCACTGTTTACCAGCTTATTATGGAGTCCCTTATTCAGTCCAGAAAAATAATGAATGCATTACTGATGGAAACTGCTCTGTGGAAACTGGAGTTGGTAGTGATTCCAGATGTCCTCCCTCACTGGGACTGTACTGAATTTTGGTAAAACACTTAGAAACCCTTGAGAAAGTTTGTTTGTTTAACAACTTGACATTGGCTTGTTTATGTTCTCTGTTGTCCTGAATTACTTAAATTGCTCTCTTCCAAGCAAGCAAGATAAAAGTACGAGGATCAGATATTGTGACTGTGGAACTGCATTTTCTACACTGTGAGCCTATGGAAACTTCACTTACGGAATTCCTCAAGCAGGAAATAACTAACAGAGATGCAATTTCTCATGGGTATGTTCCTCAGGGAACAATGCCGGCTTGTGTAGTATATAAAGGAACGGGCCAAAAAAGTAGGGAGGTATAAAAACCTAAGGCAACATTTTTTCAAAACACAAAGGTAGGCAGCAAATGACAATGACGCACTGTAGGTGTCCGTATGCATTTCTTCTAGCTGTAAGTCTAACAGTAACACTTGAACTTGTAAAGAGTGCTGAACGGAGCACTGGAGGCACCGAGGAATGCTCTCCTGATGCATCTTTTCCTTATTTCCACACGGCAACACAAAAATAAATGAGGTCCAGATGGACGGTGAATGGAACTTGCCAGCTTGGAGAAATTAACCTGCTTTTCCGAGGCATTCAGAACGACTGACTCGAGAGACATGCTGGAGAGCAAGATATTTTTCAAAGTGACACCACTCACGGAAATGAAGCTTCACAGGAAAAAGTAGGTAAGAAATGTTAAGACATCGAAGCCTCCATGGCTATCTCAATGAAGTAGTAATTGTCTTCTCTGCTGGGCTGGTGTCATCCTGAAGCACCTCAGAAATGCTGCATCTCTCTGCTAAAAAGAAAAAAAAAGCACGAGCACTTTTCTCCTGTTTCCCAGGCTAATCCATGGGACTAATCCATCTGCAGAGCTCCTTTATGTATTTACTCAGCAAAGTGCTTCAGCTGCCAGATGGGGGATATGAGGATGAGGGTCTGGGTCTGTGAAAGCAATAACATCCAAGAACTGTATACCAACAGCACAGCGTGCTCCAAGAACAGCCACAAAAGACTCTAAATTTACCTCAGTTTATATAGGAATTATTTCAAGTCCAGGCTGGAATGTAAGAGAGGCTGTCTTTAACCAGAAGCACTATGTTCTGGGCTGCGTGAGCTCAGCTGGGCACATCAGCTGATGTGCTGGGGCTGCTGCGGTGCTGCCATTCCCCAGGAACTGCCTGGTGGTCACCGGGCCCCTCGTTAGGGCTGCACCTGCCGCCCGATGCATGTCCCCTATTGCATGCAGTGCTATGTGAGGAATGTGGGCAATGTTTTCACCCGCATGCCTGTCATTTTTCATCCTCAGGATGCAAGCTGCTGTAATTTGGCCCGCAGAGCAGTAATATTTTTCGGTGAAACTTTTGAAATCGCTTTTCGGGTGACTTTCCTGTGACATTGTGCACGTGAGGCCATGCGGGAGCTGGGTGCGGGTACCGGGCCCTGCCACGTGCGCAGCACAGCACCGAAGGAGCACAAAAACCAAGTCCAGTGCAATGCACAGGCTTCAGCTTCTTCCTTCTGACCTGGCTCAAACCGTGCCGGAAACAAATGAGAAGCTGAGGAAACGTGCAGCTTCTTCTGAGTTTTAAGCGCGCATTCGTACAGATGCAGCTCCTGAGCACTGAAGGCGGGAGGCCGACGGACGGCGGTGGCACAGAGGCACAGAGGCACAGAGGCACAGAGGCAGCGGTGCGTGCCAGGCGGGGCTGCAGCGTGGGGAGCGCGGTGACACCGGCCCCGACCTGGCCCGGGCCGAGCCCCACCCCAACTCCGCGACCCCGCCTCGTGGCGAGGCCGCTGCCCAACGGCTCCGAGCCAATGGGGGGCGGCGGCGAGGCCCCTCCCGCGCCGTGCCCCCGGGCGGAGCCGCGGCCGTGAAGGGGTGTGGGGGCCGCACGGGGCCGGAGCGGCGGCAGTCGGAGCGCGGCCATGGAGCGAGGCTATCTGGCACCTTTCGCGCACTTCAGCACGCAGGCCATCCACGCCGGGCAGGAGCCCGAGCAATGGCGCTCGGGAGCCTTGGTGCCGCCGGTCTCGCTCTCCACCACGTTCAAGCAGGAGGCGCCCGGCCAGCACGCGGTGAGTGCGGGCGGGGACGTTCGGGGTCGGACACGCGGACTCGGGGAGATCCGGGCCGCGCACCCAGCCGGGGTCTGCAGGCGCTGGCCGCGCTGGCTCCGGGGAGGGCGATTTCATCAGCCGCGCCGGGACGGGCTGCCCCCTGCAGGGCTTGGCGCCGAGAGCCGGGGGGTGGGAGCCGGGGGTGGGGCTCCGCCGCCCCTGGTCAGCGTGCAGCCGCTGTGCACCCGCCCGGAGGTCCTGCAGCGTGTGGGACAGCCCGGCTAACCGCTGTGTGTCCTGAGATAAAAGATGCCGTGTCATGCGTGCGTGCCGTGCCACGTGCCTTTCGCGCATCTCGGGCATCTCGTGGCTGCTTTGTGCTTGAACTCTGTCTGATACCAGTGTTCAACCTTGCCGCTGGACCCCGGCAGAGTGTGCTTTCTCATTTGCTTAGATTTTGTGAGAGGCTGCTTCCACTGACCTTCCAGATCAAGTAAATATTCCTTTGCATTTTATAAAGCACCGGGAGTGTTTGCATTGAATGGTCATAAGGTTTCTGATGGCCACGATGCGTGTGTGAAGGAAGTAACACCAATTTGCAGCTCACAAAGCAGTATTTGTCCCAGACCTTAGGGCAGGATGTCACGCTTTGCTGCGTGGGCAGTTGGAATTTGCCTTGTGATCTCTGATGCCGTGCAGAATCACTCCGGCATAGTGACACTTTGCGTAGTTAGGGGTGGGTGCTGAAGGTCACGGGGGAAGGCACGCAGTGCTGTACCCGTGTGCCGATGCCACAGCGGTCCTGCAGGACGCTCAACGAGATTCCTGACCGTGATGAAATTGTCATTAAACAGAATTCCTGAAAGCACGCAAATACCAAGATGGCCCGCCACATTCCTGGAGCGTCGGTGCACGTGTGCATATTCTTCTTCTTGTTAATTTTTTGTCATCATTCATATAAAGCTGTTGTGCTGAAAGATGGCCCTTGGCAAGGTCACTTTCCAGGGTAACATTTGAGCTTCTGAGAACTTTGCATCTGGTGCAAAGGGGCACTTGCTGGTGCCCTATTTCACCCTTCCAGCAGGGCATTGTGGAGATAGGGTGTGCCACGCTGCTAGGGACTGTGTCCCAGCAGGGCCTTTTCTCCAGAAGTGGACAGAGGTTGGTATCTAGGAAAAACGGGGGAACATGGCTAGGCATGGCTCCTCCCTTGGTGTTCGCCTAGGAACCATCATCAGGTGAGGGATGTCCATCACAGGCTTGGAAGACACTTTGGGGTCATTTCATTTCTGCTCTTGAGTACTTAAGCACTTCCAGCAGCCCCTCAGTTGATCGCAAGTCGTCATCGTCATTCCAGTGTTATTTCCTGGGTGTGTGATCAAGCTCAGACTACACAGTTTTGGGTCTGACAGGCACAGGCTGCTTCCTGTGGAGTCACTGTTGTGAAGAGTGCTTGGGCCCTAGGCGTCTCAGTGCAGTTTGGGGTGAATAATTGGCTTTCAGGTTCGTTAACTCTGAACAACATGATTAGTATCTGCTTGGATAATCGCTATAACAAGGCAAGTAATCAGAGAGCAGTGTTACTGTCTAGAGCAAAGGTTCTTCAAAGAACAGGGAATTTGTTTCCTCTAAGTTCTTTATTCGTTGGGATACAGCCTACAGTTTTAGCCAATCAGCAGTGGCCTAGATTTTAATTAATTAAAGCTTTAGTTTAAGTTGCCCGACGTTTAATCGTGCTGTGGTCTCACAGCTCTGAGCTGTAAAGCACAGTTGGCTTTTTGCTCCAGGGTCACTTAGCACAAACTGTGTCAGTATCTTTTCAGTATCTCAAGGGGCTGTAAGAAAGAAGGGGACAGTCTCTTGAGCAGGGTCTATTGTGATAGGACAAGGGGAAGCGGTGCCATACTAAAAGAGATTTAGACTGGATATAGGGAAGAAGTTCTTTACGCTAAGGGTGATTGGCCAAGAATGGCCCAGAGGGGCAGTGGTGCCCTGGCCCTGCAGACACCCATGGTCAGGGGACAGAGTCTGAACACCTGGTGGAGCTGTGGGTGCCCCTGTTCCTTGCAGGGAGTGGGACCAGATGGCCTTCAAAGGGTCTTTCCAACTCAAACAGTTCTATGGTGCTATGATTCTATGAAAGTTTGCCCTGGCTAAATTCAGGTAAAGCTCACGTAAATGTCTTGTAATGGCTTGCGGGAGTTTAGCAGCAAGTAGAAACTCACAGGGTAGAAAGGATGGATCCCAGCAGATGTTGTGCGAGCAGCTTGGCTCAGCCAGAAAGGCAGCCCGCTGTCACTGGAGAAGTTGGGTGCATGACCTCCGTGCTGAGAGTGATGGCTTGTTAAGAAACCCAGCAGTGTTATTGTCATCATCCAGAATGTTCTCACTGCATCCCCTGAAGTTGAATTTGTTTCTTCCTTTCATAACAGGGTTATGATTACAGCCGGTGTGGAAACCCTACCCGGACGTGCCTGGAGAAGGCTGTGGCTGCGCTGGATGGAGCGAAATACTGTAAGCAATTCGTGCCCTCCTTGAGCAGGTTGGCAGCATGTGCATCTTGTGATGGTGGCTACAGTAGCTGTAACCTGGGGAGACAAGGACACTGGGCTGCCACCAGCAGTGTGGCAGCAAGGCTTGAACAGTGGCTGGCGATGGGCAGAGCTGCTCCGCACTTCTCCTCCAGGGCAGCCCAGCTTGGTCTCTGGTCATCGTATAAAGCCTTTGCTTCTTCTTGCTGTGTTTAGTGCCTAAGGTGTTTCCTGTTATGAACTCATCCTTGTATCACAGCACTGAATTTGGTGATGTGAAGGTGAGCCAGGCAGCAGCTGTTGCAGTGCCCATGGATGCTCAGACCTTGTATGATACTTCTAGTGAAGCTGCTTAGAGAGGGAGATAGCATAGGTGAGGGTGACAGAACAGGTTCACTTTAAAGGCAAAGTAAAGAAAGCAAAGGCAAGATTGACAGGTTTGTATCTTATTAAAATATGATCTCTCTGACCCTACTTTCTGTTTTTAGGTTTGGCCTATGCTTCTGGCTTAGCTGCTACTGTGAATATTACTCACCTGTTAAAGGCAGGAGATACAATTATCTGTATGGATGATGTCTATGGAGGTAAGTAAGGTGCAAGTGTGTTTTTGATCGTAATTCCTGCTTAAATGCATCTACGTGTGTTTCTCATGAACTTTCTGGATTTAACTTACTGTTCTTCAAAGCCTTTTCACTTCATGAGAAGACAGAATACTCCTCTCTAGGTTTGGTGTTAGAAATTCAGACATTGAAAGATTGCTGCACAATATGAATGCTTCAGAAATATACCTAGCTAGTAATGTATGCTACAGTGAGGGGAAAATAGCAATATCCTAGCTTTTCACAGACTTCTTTGCAGTCCAACACAGTACAGCTTTCCAGCTTGTTTTTTTCTACTGTTCCCTTCCTGAGCTTGACCCTTTACCAACCAGTGTTTGGGCTGGGCTGTTTCAGACAACTCTATTGTCATCTTCCCTGAACACACAATTTGTATCTGCTATGGCCGTGTCTTCTGAATGCAATCCACTATCAGGCTGTGAATGTGCATAAGCTTTTTGATCCAGGTACCTTCCCTGCTAGCTTTCCTGCTCGAGTCTGGGCTTGAGTTTTATAAGAATCCTTCTTGATTAGGATAGCAGTTCTGTGTGTGCTAAATCAACTGAGCTTGTAGTATTCAGGGTTGTAAGAAAAATGCTATCTATCTATCTATCTATCTATCTATCTATCTATCTATCTATATCTCAAAGGGTTTTTGCAGTACACTGTTATTAAAAGTGCATAAGACTAAAAAGTGTGTAAGATGGCAGCTGCCATCTTGTCATAAATGAATAAATGTTAAATAACCTTGGCAGAAGACTCACTGAATTAATTTTTAACCCAAGCGGTCAATATGTTGTATGTCTAGTGTTTAGTTGTCTGCCTGAGGGTAGGAATGCTGTACAGGGGGATCTTGACAGGCTGAGGGCAATGTTTGAGCTGCAACACCATCCAGGCTGCCCAGGAGGTGGGGGAGTGGGGTCACCATCCCTGGGGGTGCTCCAGAGCCGTGGGAATGTGGCACTGGGGGATGTGGGTGGTGGGCACAGGGTGGTGGATTGGGGATCTCAGAGGTCTTTTCCAGCCTGAACGATTCTGTGATCAGGTAGTTGCTTCTGTTTCCTGCTTGAAGCTTTCCACTGAAAGGCTTTGAAGGCAGGAAGGAGGAATCTCTCTTTTTCTGTTCCTTATTACATGATTATTTAATGGAGTGATAAGGAAACAGCAGCTGGCATCTTCCCCTTGATTCTTCTTCCAAGTTTTTCACGAAGCTTGTTAAATAGAAGGAAGACCTTGAAAGTGCAGGGCAGAAAAAAGTTACTGTAACTAGGGTGGGGGGAAAGGTGATATAAAGACTGGAACAGTGCATAGCAAAGTGCTGGGAGAAAAGTGAGAAGCAGAGAAACTAAATGGGGCTGTAGGTCACAGTTGTCCGCTATATGTTTATGTGATTGAACTACACATGCAGAGCCGTTCTTTGACGCAGCAGAAGAGGAGCACCAGGCACAAATAACACGTGCAGTGTGTTCTAGGGGAGCGAGGTTCAGTGGGAGGAGGCAGGAGGCTCAGGAGTGACCGTGACTGTGTTTTGGGCTGCAGCCAAAGCATTTTGTTTGCTTCATTTTCCAGTTAAAAACCTGAGCAGCTGTTAAATGGGAGTACTCCTTAATCTGTGTGATTCCACCTTCCCATTATTGCTATTCCACGACGTTTAAAAACACAGCAATCTTTAAACTTTTTAGCAATAAAAATGTACTGATCTGCCATTTGTAGTGTGCAGCATGGAACTGTGCGGTCTTAACTTCCATGGGTGCATACAAGAGGCTGGAGATCAGTGAAGGAAATTTCCTAAAGTTGTTTCACTCTGTGTCTCTGTCTTTTCCTTTTCTAAAGGTACAAACAGATACTTCCGGAGAATAGCCATGGAAATGGGTTTAAACATAATTTTTGTTGACTGTACAAAACTGAAATGCCTGGAAGCTGCAATTACACCTGAGACTAAGGTAGGGGAGGGAGAAATCACTGAGTTTTACATGCTGAGTGTCCTTAAATAATTTTATTCATGCTTCTGCTGGATGAGGTACATGTGGCAAGGTTATGGTGTTGGAGGGGGCTCAGGAGTGGTCTCTGAGGGAAGAGGTCGGGGCACAGCAGTGATGGGATCACCACAGTGCAAAGCTGAGCCCGGCACTGGGGTTGGTGGTGCCTCTGAAAACACATTAAAGGAGGGCAAAGCCACTGGGTGGAGAGAGGAGGGGAAAAAGAGTAAGAAACAACAGAGGGAACCCCAAGATCAGAGAAGGAGGAGGGGGAGGAGGTGCTCCATGACACAAAGGAGAGAAGTTGCCCTTTGGAAGGTGGGGAGGAAAGGTGTCTAATTAGCAATAAATTAAACTAGCTTTCCCCAAGCTGCCCATGATAGCAGTTGGCGGTCGGTCTGCCTGTATGTTGTGACCCACAAGTGTTCTCATTTGAGCCCCAGGAGGAGGAGTGAGCTAGCGGCTGGGTGTCTGCTTGTTTCCTAGGCTGACAGTGCAGGGATTGTAACTGGCCCTATGATGGGCTGTTATTTTTGTTATTACTGTATAAAATAAAACAAATGCAGTGCCTAGGCATTTTCACTTTAGGACAATTTCCAAATGTTTTAAGACTAGAAATAGGAGAACATTCCTAAGCAATAAGGGCTTGTTCAGAGAAGTGTGTTGTCTCCTCCTGTTGGGGAGAAGAAAGAAGTTTTTTCTTATACCTGTATTACTGTTGAAAGTCTAGGAAGCTTTTTTGCTTTTTCTGGGGGGTAAGTAGTTAGTGACATGGTAACTATGATGTGAAAATGGGTAAGCAGCGTTTTGGAACAGTAACGCTTCCTCTTGGGCTTAAAGATTTTCTTCTGGTTGTGTCAGGCGTTCTTCAGCTGCCGTGCACTTACATTTTCAAAGGGTTTGGTGCTCTTCTCATGTGCCAGTTCTTCTCGGGGAAACACTGTCTCTCCCAAGAAGTCCCTCCTTTCTTTAGTAATCACACCTGGTCTTCACTCTGCAAACCTACATCGGGAGCTGACGCTCCACAAGATAGCCTTTAGAAGCACTTACATCTTCTGAATCGATTTTCTTTAAATAAATACATAGTATTTGGGATCGTAGAACTGATAATAATAAAATTGTCCTAAATGATACCGATGGTGATGTTAAATGGTGGTAACTGTACCTTGTGTTCATTTGTGAAGAGAGAGGCCTGGATATTCCTACTTTGGTAGGTTTTTAGACGGGTACCTTTACAAATACATAAAAGATGGGAAGGGTTTGCTTTAGGCACTGCCTTGTGCATGTCTCGTCACCAGCACTGTAGTATCTCTAAAGAGATGTTTTGTGTTGTTGAATTACTACAGCTCGTTTGGATTGAAACGCCCACAAACCCCACGCTGAAAGTCATTGATATTCAGGGCTGTGCTGATGTGGTCCATAAGCATAAAGATATTCTGCTGGCAGTAGACAACAGTTTTATGTCTGCATACTTCCAGGTAAGTGCTTGCTTTGCAGTTACCCCAGCATTTCAGTGTCTTCAAAGATGCATTTTTAAAATGGAGCCACTGCCAAAACCGTGGTTTTGACACGTGCATTGTAAAATTGCCTCTTCTGTTTCTAAATACAAGCAGTGCACTGCTTCTTTATAAGTTAGCAGGGATGGCATGCAGAATATTTTATAGCTGGGTATATACCAGTATGACACCTACAAAACCAACATAGCTCACAGGTTAAGTAAGCATGCTTATGCAATCGAGAAGGTAAGTTGAGCCATTGGGAGGAAGGCTTCTCTGTCATTCAAAAGTCTTATGTTTTGTAGATCTAACTGATGGGAATCCTAGCAGACCTATTGAAAAGTGTTCTGTTTTCCACCTTTCCCCTTCTTCTACCAATTCTTTGCATATGCTGCTTAGAATCTGTTTTGAACCATCTGATATTCCTGTTTAGGTCTAAAGAGAGACTTCTTTTTGAGAGCCAGTAGGGAAGGTGTCTTTGTTTTTTTATTAAGGACACTGAGATCGTTAGAAATTAAGAGAGCTCTACAGGAAGTACTAATGCTTAGCTAGAGCAGCTCTTGAGCTTGTCTTGCATATACCAAAGACTTTAGTTTTCTTTCCTTTTACTTATTTTACTGTTGGAAGATGCGTGCGAAAGGAGAAAAGTCAGCATCTGTGTACGTGAGCTAGTTAATGTACATTTTATTGGATTGGTCCTAAGAGGGAGTCGGTAATGATTAAGCCCAGTAAGCATAATAGGTAATGTCTTTAAACTCCTCCAGACTCCCACTGAGACAGTGTACTAAGAAAATTATAATTTTAGAGTGATTTATCTAGTAATATTGAGTATAAGAGGCACTGGTGTTTATGCTACTGTTCCCTTGGCTGCTCAACGGGAATGCACATTATCCGTGTTCCTGGAGTAGACTTACGTGCTTAAGCTGACAGCAGCACTCTTTTATTCTAAATTTGCTTGCTTTGTCACCTTTTAATGTATTAGTACTTTCCAGTCTTTATAATCTGTTTATCTTACATGCAAAGTCCTTTACTTAGGGACTAATTAAAAAAAAGAAGCTCATAGCTTCTTGCCCGACACAGTCTTGGTTTGCCTCTCACCTGAAAGGGGCTTCTGGGCAGAAAGCTGAGCATGCCAGGGAAGGGAGACTTGGCAAACAGCGCCCTTTGTGCTTTCCCCAGGAGTTCAGCTGTCCTTCCAGTGCAGTAGCAGCAATGTGGTTTTCTGGAGAACTGAGAAAAATTCTGCTTTGTGTGGAGGCCTTCCTTTTCTAACGAGATGCCTAAGGCAGCATTACTTTGCCCTGCCTCAGCTAAGCGATATAACTGGTTTTTCTTTCATAAGTATTAACTTGTGGAGGATGTAAGATACACTTGTTTCGTGCAGATTTTTCTAATTTCTCACTGAATCCAGTGGGAATTAGAGTAGTGCTTTCAAATCACGTTTTAGTGTGGGTTCTTGTATTGTGTGTATCATGAACGGAGTGCTTTCCTGTACTTCTGGTTTTTTTTGTCCCACATTCTATCTCTCTTCACTCTCACTTTTGTGTTTTATGTTTTTTTTTTTGCTTTTGTTTTCCTCTTAGTTTCTCTTTTTACTTTCTGTGCTTGATCACAGTGTTTCTGGACAGCTTGGAAGGAACCAGAGTGCAAAAATCACTTCACTTCAGTCAAACCTATTATTTTCATTTCTTTTTAGCGTCCTCTGTCCCTGGGGGCTGACATCTGTATGTATTCTGCAACCAAGTACATGAACGGTGAGTGCTTGGGGTTCAGCACAACTCAGGCTGTTATATAAAAGCCATTTAAAAGCTACTGGGGAGCCTTTCTGCTCTCACCTCTTGAACCACTTCCGTGTCTCAGGGATGCTCTTAAGCTCCTTTTGCCACGGATAAATCCATATGTAGCAAGTTGCCAACTTGCTGCTCTTAGCACCAACAAGTGGCGTTGTGCAAACACAGTTTGCACAGTGACGGTGCCCATATGGTTTGCATTAATGAGAAGAGCAAATCCACAAGATGAGAGTCTGTTTTTCAAACTCGGGCTCCCTCCAAGTTCAGCTGGTCTTACAGTGTCCCAGATGGAGCAGACTTGAGCAAGGAGAAGCCAAAAGTGGCTTTTGGAAATGCACCGTGCACACGCACTGAGCCATAAAACCAAATGTGAGACTTCAGTACGAGGTAGCTGCTGGAAATGATACTGAAGTTCAAGGCAGGTTTTATGTGGCAGTGCTGGAGCCTGTTCAGAAGCACATTCTGTGTTGTTTCCCAAACAATCCAGGCTAAGAGCTCGCCCAGCTGTAACAGCTGCGCTGTGAGCACGTGTCTGCTTGTGGTGCAGATTGAAGTGGAAGTTTTCTGCTTGGCTGCTGCTCCCTGGGAGCTTGCTGATCGCTGGACGAAGTCCTGCTTCCTGGCAGCTCACTGCAGCGTGTGTGGTGGGGACCTGTGGCACGAGCATGGTGTGCATCAGAGCATGTTGCTGACCCTCACTTGAGAACACACAGAAATCTGCCTGTGTTCCGTGCAAGGGTACAGCAAGGGCAGCTGTGGCAGTGAGAAGGCATCCAGCATCTTGCCAAAATGGGATTGTCTTAGCACCAAGACTAAGAAAAGAGGGGGTTTCTGGGGAACCCTGGGGGAGATAAAGTGGCTAACTTTCTTGTTATGTTCTTGCATTTTTAGGGCACAGCGATGTTGTAATGGGGCTCGTTTCAGTAAATCGTGATGATCTGTATGAAAGGCTCAACTTCTTACAAGGCTGTAAGTAGTAAATGTAGGAAATACTTTTAAATATATTGTATTCTGATGTACCAGCTCATGCTAGGAAGCATATGGCACGCGCACGAGTACGTGGCGCATCCAGAAAGCATCAGATGCAAAGCAGCTCAAATCTCTCCCATGTGCAGTGCCTGCAGTTAGAATCATAGAATTGCTCAGGTTGGAAAAGACCTTCAAGATCATCAAGTCCGACTGCGACTTAACCGTACTACCCTAACTCTAACAACCCACTGCTAAATCATGTCCCTGAGCACCACATCCAAATGGTTTTTAAACACATTCAGGGATGATGACTCAACCACCTCCCTGGGGAGCCTGTTCCAGTCCTTAAATTCCAGTTACATGGGGCATGGCTCTTCACCAGGTCTCTCTCTTCAGATTAGGCTTAAGCTTATGGCAGAAATGGCACAAACTTTTCCTAGATTTACCTGACTTCTCTCACAAAAAGGTTTGCAAACCTTAACGTATTTAGTTAATTTCATCTAATTAGTGTGAATTGTATTTAGTTTTTTTCTGAACTCACACATTGGAGGATAGTATCCTCACACACTGGAGGATAGTTTTAATTATTTTCTGCCTCTTAATTATAATAAATAAATTTCTATGCAGTGTCCCCTGTACAACAGAAGGAGTAAAGGTACGTTGTACCTAATAAATTTCATGCACAAGTCTTCAGCATGCTCATTCATCTCATTAATTGGCTTCCCATGTATGCAAAACAAGGACAGCAGATCATATCAGATGTCTTCACTCTTGTCTTGTTGTAACTTAAGACATTTGGGAAATTAGGACTGTGGTTTCACTGAAAAACGACGACAACAACAAAAACCCTCTTTGTTTCACGTGTAGTTTTGTGTTTCAATTTCCATAGCTCTTGGAGCCATTCCGTCTCCCTTTGACTGTTACCTGTGCAACCGGGGTTTGAAGACTCTGCAGCTGCGGATGAAGCAACACTTCCGCAATGCGTTGGCTGTGGGTCGCTTTCTTGAGTCCAATCCCCGAGTGGAGAAAGTCGTTTACCCTGGTGAGTTGGCAGGACTGTGGAGGAGGTGACGTCCTGGAGCGAGGCAGGGTTTGGGTGCTGCGCTGCTACGTGCCACTTGAGGAGCCCTCGCGTCGGATGACTCTTAGTTAGGTGTCTCGGCAGTGGGCTTTATATTCCTTCCCATCTGAAGGGTATTTTTTATAGTTCAGGGCGAGCTGCTGAGCTCTTTGATGTGATGGTAATTAACTGACAGCAGCTCCTTCACATTTCAGGGTTGCCTTCACACCCTCAGCACGAGGTGGTCAAGCGGCAGTGCACTGGCTGTCCTGGGATGCTATCATTTTACATTAAAGGAAATCTCAAACACGCTACTGCCTTTCTGAAGAGTATAAAGGTAAATGACAGTAAATACACTCTACCTTAAAGTGAGCTGAATCTGTCCTTCTGAGGGTGGTGACAGAAGCAGGGGTTTTTTCTTGGGCTGGGTAGAGTCTTCCTCTGTACTTTTAAAGCTCCTAATTTATTTTGGGTGTAACCATCTCTAAATAATAGATTGTGCATAAATTAGACACTAATGAGAGGGAAGAAAAGGATACTTCAGCTCATTTGAGGTGTCTGTTTACAAAGCATGGTGAAGCATCTTCAGTCTAGCCCAGGCATTGCTTCCAACCAAGAGCTGGCCTTTTGTAATTGCCTCCAGTATTTGAAGGCAGAGAAGTCGTGGCTGGTGTAATACTATTGTAATATTTCAAAGCACTTGTCAGGAGAAAAAGCCATTGAGAAATGGCAAGGATCATGAAGCAAAGAGGGAGTTCCTTGATTTGGAGAATGTGTTTGTTTTACCTGAGCCGTAGGAATTTTGCTTTTGTCTTTGCAATACGTTAATTCTGCCCTGTACTCCTTCACGTGTTTGCTAGTCTGAATCTCTGGTTACTTTGCATCCTGCTGTTGTGTTTTTGTTGTTTATTTCTCAGAAAAACAAATCAGTGGTAAGAGATGAATTACAACTTCCTTCTCCTCCCTGTTACACTTGCTTGCCAGTTAATGTCATCAGCTGAAAATAAATATACTTAAAATAAGATTTTCCCACAAAATATCCTTTTGAATGAGAAAGAGCCTGTAATCTTGGCACGGGAAATCAACCAGCTTTGACAAAAGGTATCAGGTAGTACGTTCCAGAGGAGCACTATGCGAGTGTGGTCACTTCACCCTTTTGGCTTGGCCATCTATCCATTTGTCACTAGGTTGGTACAAAAGTAATGTTGAGGGCAGGAAGTGCATTCACAGCAGATCAGTCATGAGTGTGTATCTGAGTACAGTTGACTCGCTAGAGAATCATTCTATCATCTAAAAATGCATGTCTGTAATTTAAAGGTCAATGCTAAAAAAACAAAACATCTAAGTGAACAGTATGTATTTCTCAGACACCTGTCCTGTTAGACACTGGGAAATTTAGGCTGTTGTTGAAAATACTAAATGAACCTTCAGACACAAGGAATGAGTAGAGAAGCCAGTGCAACTTTACGGGAGGGATCTTAATTTCCATCCCTGCTCCCCACCATCAAATCTACCAGCTTGAAAAGCCTAGGTGTTATGTATGAAAATAGGAGTGTGGTGCTGGAGGTGGAAGAAGAATATGTAAGGGCAAGTTATCATCACTTAAACCTTAAATGAAATTTTTTGGATGTGAGTTTGGCTTTGTTGAGGCAGCCTGCTCTATCCTTCCTCAGAGCAGAATGAGAGCTCTTGGTGCCCAGGAAGGCTCTGTGCCCTAATGTTGTATATTTTCCCTTCTGCTCCTCCTGCTTTGCTGGCCGTGCTGTGCCACAATAGGGACTAATGCGAGTTACATTTGCTCAGCATGGGCATATTTCAGTTTTGCTTCAGCAGTTCTTCAGAGCTGTTTTAAAGTGAAGTCTGTTTCAAATCTTAATGGCCCTTAACTACTGAAAGTACTTTTCTTTTTTTTTCTTTATTATAGCTAATACTTCTTAAAATACGGAAGTTACTGGAGAAAACCCTAGGGAAAAAAATGAGAAGCGCTAAAAATGGAAGTTCCTTTTACTTTCACTGTCTCTTTCTAAGTATTCATAACTTTATGCTTTTTATGTTAACTTCTGTTTACTGTTTCCCCGTAGGTGTTCATGCTGGCTGAGAGCCTGGGAGGATATGAAAGCTTAGCAGAGCTTCCGTAAGTCGTTCTTCATCTTAACAATCCTAAAAAAGCTGCAGAGTAACAAAAGAATTCCTATTTTTGTGGGAGTTCTAAAATGTTCTGGTGTACAAAGCTAAGACGGATTGCCTACAATTCTGATCCAAGAATAGCGTGTTGTGTAACACAAAAACCAGTGACTTCTCCAGAAATGAATGAATTTTGTGAAAATGGGAAGGTAAACCGGTGTGAGGTGGGCGTGCAGACCTGTGGCTGTGCAGACATCTTCATTGCTGCAGGCACTGGGGTCGAGGCCTGGAAGGTTCCTCCTCCCTGCCAAGGCTCTGGGTGTTGGCTGCGGTCACTCATCTGCCAGGGTGGGCGTCAGTAGATGCAGCCCTTCCCTGCTGTGGGATTCTTCCAAAATCACCTGATACAAAAGCCTCAAAAAGCAAACGGGTCAAAAAGGGAGGAAAAAGTGCACGTGGAGACATGAACGCTATTTAAACTGTCCTGTCAAAGCTAAACCACTCTGCACGGCCTCTCAGGGCTCTGCAGTGAGATGCGGTTGCGTGGCACCAGCTCCATTTGTTCACTTGTGGTCTCTGCTCACGCACAAAATGGCGCTGCCCACTTGCATTCAGTAGGCTCTCCTGAATGTGTTGTGGGGAGGGAAGAAGTACGACGTGCATTAGCAGGAGCAGAAGGGGAGCAGCCCATGGAAGCTGCCCCGGGGCAGCACTGGGGAGATGCAGCGTCTGCAGAGATGGCTCCAAGTGCGGTGCCTGCATCCATCTTCTTGGCTGGCTCTCCTGGCTCTAGCTAGACCTGCATTTTAAATCAATATCCAAGCATGTTCATCTGCACTCCCTTTTCTGTTTCCTAAGAGTTGCTCTATGGTGCCACTGGTCGTGGCTGGGATTTCCCACGAGCTCTTGGTTCTGTTGAACAAATTGTTCCACTGTGCATTTTAGCAACACCTTTACATTACTTTCAGCAGTACTACTGCTGATACTTTCTGCACTTTGTGTTTTGGTTGGGAGACTTAGCCACCATTTGGTATTATGATAACAATTCCAAGGAATCGGGGTGATTTAGAATAAATAGAACTGAGTGGATGTGGCTACGCTGCCATTCTAGCTGCTTACACAAGAGGGCACGTTCACCACACTGCACTGAACCGAGCCTGTCTGCATGCCAAGCAGACGTGGTGGGGATTTCAGCCATACGTAGGCACCACTGTCTAGGTTGAAGGGTTACTAGTAGGATTCTTCTCTAATTAGGTTGTTTTACTGAAGTCTGATTTGCTAGCCAAAAAATACATGGAAAGTTAGGATTAAAGATATGTTCAATCATTTCAAGTTCCCATTTTAGAATAACAGCACATCTTTAAACGCTTAAGCAGTCGAAAGGTAATTGCTGAGTAGTAGATGTCAGTGGCTGAACACATGGGAAAAATAGCTTCTTAGCAAGGTCCTCCACAGCTGGAGAGAGTAAACTCTTCCATGGTTCAGTATGACAGGTGATCTGAGGAACCAGAAGTGACAAACGAACATCAGGGGATTTCATACTGAAGGAGGTACTCTGTAAACCTTTCTCCACATGCTTAAAATAGAGCTTTTAGATACAGCTTACCAGAAATTTTCAAGTGTGTCTGGAAGGAAGAAGGAAAGTTTTTCTCAGTTTCAGTTCCAGGTTATTAAGTTTTCACTTCTTACTCATCATTAGTTCTTTGGAAATACTGTACTGAAACTCTAGGAGACAGAAGCCACTGGCTTCACTGCAGTTGACTTAGCATGCAGTAATTGAGGACAAAATCTCTTTTGGTACATGGTTATCCAGCAGGTGGACTGTAAAAGGTGTAAAGTCTTCATGGAACTACAGGGAATGCTGGCAGGTGACGGATTTGCTTGACTTTTTTCCATTAAAAATAAGGTATTTTAGAAAAAAATGCCACTTTTTCTTCTTCTTCCAGGGCCGTCATGACTCATGCTTCAGTGCCTAAAGAAGATAGGGAAGCTCTTGGCATCACTGATACACTAATTCGCCTGTCGGTTGGTTTGGAAGATGAAGAAGACTTACTGGAAGACCTGGATCAAGCTCTGAAAGCTGCAGTAAGTTGTTTGTTGACTTAGTGCTGTCACTCTAAAAATAATTTCCTTTCTAATCCTCTGCCTTTCTCACTAATGACATGTGAACTCTTTCACCGTTTATCCTGAATCTCAGGAATAAGTTAATGAAGTGATGCAGCAACTGCCTCCTCATAATTCTTGCCTCACTTAAGTTACTCAGAAATACACTTTATGGAGTGTATGTAAACCTTTGCAGCAGGGTTTGCAATCCACGTCGGTCACAGATCGTGTGGATTCGTGCTGCAAATGGGATGGCCTTGGAGCCCAAGTAACGAAGAGAGCTGCTGAAGTCAGCCTGAATGGAGACTCATTAGGCATCAAAGTGCTTAGCAAGAATGTTTGCACTTCCAGTTTGTCATGTCATGTGTGAGAGAGCATGGTGGCATTGGGGGTAAAATGTGAATGTGAGCTTTGCACCAGTTTGAGCAGATGCACAGTAGTTAGTTGGATGTACTGTACAGACAGGAAATCATTATTTTTCTCTAATTGGAGGTATGGAATGTCAGTAACAGTTAACATCAGAAACTACATATGTTTCTATATGCCAGCACAGCTAATGAAGAAAATCTAGTGCTAAAATGTATCCTATTTATGCAAAAAATATATATATATTTATAGAGGTGCCTGGTCAATGTAAGTGCATAGCTTAATTATCTCATGTTTTTCCTTCTCATTGTAGATCCCAGACCTTAAGGCTTTGGAATGACAACTGAAACCCAACGCCGGAAGTTAGATGTTGAAACATCTAAAGAAGATGACATAGAAAATCAAATTGCTGACAATTTTTCTTTGATACCCCTTTGAGAACTGAAATCTATTCAGTCAAACTCTGGATTCCTGGGGAGTTCTCACTTCGTGGTACCATGCTCGTTCTGCTCACGTCTGCTTGTACACTGCTGTGCCCGTGCTGTTCTGCGTGTCCATTTCTGCTGTGCTGTAATGCTTTGTCTTTGGAGTTGGTGGAGTCAGTAACTTGTGTTTGAGAGCAGCCATGAGACACTCAGGAATATGATCGTGATTCTCTCCAGGGAGATGGATGTTTCTCCTTTGCCTTACTAATGCTTCAAGGGTGTTAGGTCGGTGGGGTTTGTTTCTGCTAGTGCTCTTTAGGATGCAAAATTATGTTTTTCTCATCTCTTCTAATGCAACATTTTAACCTTAATACGGTAAAATTTAGATTTTTTTTTTTTTAAATGAGGTCTTGAAATTTGGTTTAGTAGTTTTTCACCTCGTGATATTTTATGGAAATTGAAGCAAAAATCCAACACCTGCTAAACAGTGGTAACTTTTTAAAGGTGATTCTCTGACTTAAAAAAAAAAAAAAAAAAAAAAATAAGTGATGCTAATTGTGCTAATGATTTGGTTTTTTGAAGTAGGGTCTTTTTGATTAAAACACACTTTGAATTTCTCTGATATATTCTTGTTGTGATATTTGGGTATACTGCCTGCATTCGGGATCAGCTGATAAAATGACCCTCCATCTGTTCGAATTCTTTTCTAGGAAAATGACATCACTGATGTTTTTACTTTTGTCAAGAAATAGAAATTCCCATGTGCGGCTGGCTCACAGAAGGGCCCCTCCTGGCAGGTGAGGGCGTGCTGCACAGAGCTGCTGCTCTGCCCTTGGCAGGATCCGTGCCGGGCTCAGGCCCACCAGCTTTCTCAGCCAGACCTGGGCTGTGCTTTTCTTCTCTTTCATTTTCCTAATGGGAGCTGATAGGAAATGCTGCTTGATGACTTCTCTCTCATCAGCTGTTCAAAAGCCAAAAGTTTAGATGAAACGCATTCATTTGCATCTTAGCCCTGGAAGTGTTAATTATGATTCATTCTTGGCTTACCTGTCTGGAAGGAGAGTGAGACATTGCAGACAGCTTGTTATTGACTTCTGCAGGATAAACACTGCTACTGAGCTGTCAGGACAAATATGTATTTGCCCCTTAGCATAAGAGCAGATTGACATTAATTCCATGGGAAGGACTTCAGCAAATAATTCTTTGTATATGTAACTATGGGTACGGCTTTAAAAGTATTGATCTGCTTGGGTACCTAGAAGACAGAAAATACAGCCATGGTGGACTGTTCACTCTTCCTTCTGTTCTATATTGTTGTGTTTCGGCAATGACAAAAGGAGGAAAAACACTCCACTTCTTTGTTCCCTTTCATAACTTCTTAACAGAAAAAGATGTGAGGCCAGCTTGCACAGAAGTTGTTTTCTCTTCTTAAGAAGTGATCATCATGGAGAGACGATAGGGTTTCGTTAGCTGTCTTTCATTGGTATTAAAAAACAGAAGTGGATATAGAAGAAAGCACTTCAGTGAAAAATGATACTTTGCTCAACTTTTCCAAGTCAGAATTGCGCAACGTGGGACAAAAATTAGTAGTTTTAAAAAAAAGAAGAAAGGAAAAAGAGTCACTGACAGAACTAAGGATTCTCCTTGTCCTTCACTCTGACTGCTGCTGACTCACAGAAGCCCTCGTGTTCAATTGACATCTATCCGAACCCCCGGGTTGCTTCTGAGGTGTGAGTCACACGGCAGAAAGGAAGAATTGGTGCACCAAGATAGACAGCTGGGTGCTGAGGCTCCTGCTGTGCACGCACCAGCTGCTGTCCTCTGCAGTGTTGGTTGGGTTGGGGTTTGTTTGAAGGGGCAGGGGATGCGCTGGGTGTGCTCTGCGTGCCAGTGTTCTTGTGGCCGTGCTCTGCCAATGCTTCCGGCCAGCTGGGGCCTTTCCCTAGCTCTCCTGCGAATACCTCCATCATAGAATCTTTACTAATTTACGTAAACTGGAAAAAAAAATTAGTTTCCCGACTTCTGGTTCTGAGGCCACTGAGGTGAGGACCAAGGAAGCCGTCACACGTATTTCACCGTGGAAATTTCTGCAATGGATTCGTCTCAGAATAAATTATTCCATGACATTGTAGATAACGCAGAACCTAGTGCAAGCGGTGAGACCAGGTAAGTGGTAAGAAAAACGTGGTAAAGGTGGGATACTGTCAGCAAATGAGGAAATCATAGAGTCTGCTTTGAAACAGGCAAAAGAAGTGAGGGCATTTAACAAATATCCCAGCAGCGCTCCCTCTGGACTTCTGGGGGTGAATCGTGGCCGGTCGAGTGTTTCACACAGAATGTTCTCTCTGAAGGTAAAAGGGCGACTTTCATCCTCTGATTAGATTTTGGACACATGGCTGCAGATTGCATTACACTTCAAGGGAAATGTCTTCTTTTATGTTGGGTCCCAGATCGCGCTCCTATTGAACAACAATTACATTTGCTCCCCAGAAAATGACCGTATAGAGCTTGAGCAATAAGGACAATTAGCATCTGGGCAGAGGAGATGAGCAGTGGCCTAATGGCATTAGGAACGAAGCAAACCGTACGAGGTGCAGCAGCTCCTGGGGGCCCGTCCTGCCCCTGCTGCCTGTGCTCAGCATTCAGTGCTCGGGTGCTGCCTGCACGTGGCACCGAGTGAGGAGCCCGCAGCTCCCGCGTTCCCTCCCAGCCCCGGATTCCCTTGACCTCTGTTTGGTGTTGTTTGGCCGCTGTCACAGTTGCAGCCTTTTGATGGAGGGCTTTTTTGTTTTCCAGCCGCAGCGCAGCCAAGAGCTGCAGCACATTAGTCAGAATAGTTCTTAGAAACTCCAAGCTTTTACTTACAGGAAAGTTGCTGTAACTGAAATCTGCTATTTGTCATACATTAGTTTACATAATTATGTAGAAAATGTCAAGTGCGTACTTTCTGTCTCCGCAACGATGCTCAGTGAGTGCAGGCCGTAGCAGCCCCATTGACCCCGTGCATGCAGTGTTGTGGGTCGGGGCGGGCATTGGCTGCCATGCAGCATCCTGCGTGCTCACTGCTGCTGTGGGCGTTCGCTCCAGCAAGGAGAGCCCAGTCCCGTGTTAGCACAGCTTGCTCGCCACTGCAGCCCTGCCTCTGGGGAGCACGAGAAGGAGTATGAGGCTGAGAAGCGCTTCTTAGTTATTTTATCCTCCGTCATGCACGGCGGCTGACTTACAAAGGCCGTTTTCACTCCTTCTTTTTGTCAGCTCCCTTTAGCAGAAGCACTGATCCTGCCACGTCCTGCCCAAAGGCTGTGCAGCATGAGATGGCGGCAGGAGGCTCCGTTGCTCAGCTGCACCTCGGGCAAACCCGCACCACAGGCACCAGCCGAGAGGCCCCGCGCTCTGTGGGCCCTGGCACTGCTCGGGGCCGGCTTGGGCTTGGAGCCGTGTCCCCATCCCCTTCCATGGACTCCCACGATGCCGTGGTAGGGCTTCAGAGCGGGAGGAACTCGAGCATGAGGGTTGGGGTATCTGATCTCTCAGTGATGAACATTCATTGGCCTGTAGAAGTGTGGTCCTTGAGAGAGTGAAGTGATGACCATAGATATCAAGATGAGGATTCTGCCGTTTCCTCTCATTCTTTTAATAGCTTGGCTCAGCAGAAATGTAGGGTGAATTTCTTGTGTGTGGAGCGAGGAGCAAGCTGCTCTTAAAAAGCCTGAAGTCGTGTGTCCACCTTTGAGAATTGCTGGGGAGCTGGAGGGGAGGGCTCGGGTTTTGCCTGGGCTGTGGCACCGCAGCGCTGTGGCTCCTTCACTCGTGTCAGCACGGGACTAGTGTGTAAATTACCAGACCTGCATGGGAAAATCTGCATCTTTTTCAGGACTTAAGAAGACTACAATTATAAAAACTATACAGATTTCTCTAAGTGCATTTCTAAAATCTTCGTTGGATCCAAAACCTGTGATTTTCCAAGGAGCACAAGGAAATGAAGATGACAGGTTCTCTGAGAAACAGGGCACCTTTGCTCCCTCTGGTGGGCTGCAAATCCAGGTCAGAGCTGTGTCCTACTCTGTGGAAATGCGACGTGCTTTTGGTAGGAGAAATACCTATTCAAAGCGCAGCACTACAACGTTCAGACTGCGCCCTGCAGTCAGGGCCGAATCCTGTCTGTCTCTCAGACGTACGTTGCTGTGAGCTGCTTCACGTGACTGTCCACAATCCATTTATTTAGGTTTGCACAACCCTCACCGCTCCGTGTAGCTGAGGCCGTTGTGCTGCAGGAGTAAAGTCACTGCAAATTCGTTTGGCAGAGGAGCTGGAAAGGATCCTCCCGCTCCCGTATAAGGAATAGGAACATTCCCATTGCTCACAGCCCCCCTGCCTGATTAAAAGCCTCATTTAACGAGCAGGTGAGGTCAGCCCCACCACTCGACCTCACGCGGGGTCCCTCGTCACATCGTTGTTGCCTCTGGACGTGTGATTGGTGTGAAACGTTGGCAGGGTTCCCTTGGTGACATGTGGGCAGAGCATCTCCTCACAGCCCAGCCCCATGGAACGGGAGCAGGTCGGGGCCAGAGAGCTTCCCTCCTCGCTGGCTGGGAAACCTCATAGTTAATGTTTTTGATACTTGCGTGCCTGCCTGTATTTCCAAGGCACCTGCTGAGTTCTCACCGTGGCACAGCAAGTGCCATAATATTTACTGCTTGAAGTTGGCTTTGAAAAGGCTTCGCATGTTTCACAAGAGGAATACTAGATTTGCAAAGAATGGAACGAGATTCCATTTCACATGGGAGTATTTCCCAAGAGACCGTCACAAGGCTCTGAGAATGAAGAAAATCTTTATATTTAGATTATATTAATCATTTCTCTCTTCTCCTCTTTCGAGCTTCCATGAGGACGCATGAACGTAAAAGGAATTCTTTCACTTGGATCCATGGAGAAGAGCAGAAACAGATCTGCTGGAGGCACGAGCGATGCTGTCTGTTCCCAGGCTCCATGTCAGGATTTGTGTGCTTGCTTCTAGTGAGTGATTTCAGCCAGGGAGCAGCAAGTTCACAGCTCGTTTCAGCAGTGCGTCAAGGCAGGAAGTGGGAAGCTCAGATGTAAAATTTAGAAGATTTGAGATATGAAAGCAAACATTTGCCTGAAGTGAGAAGTATCTTAGGAAGTCAAATTAGGATGCTTCTGCTTGTAGGCAAAATAGAAAAGAGCGTGATCGTGGATGGAAGGAACCTAGAGAACAATCTAAGGACGCGCAAAAACAGTCAAATATCCCAAATCTTAAAAGTTTTCCCAGATTCCCAGTATTTCGCTCACTGAACTTCACTTTGCTGCCTTTCATCTGGGACCGCAGGGGCAGGTTCTGAGGCAGCCGGGGTCTCCTGCAGCTTCAACCTGGAGACCGTGTCCATCCACTGCTTTCCTGAAATAGCAGCTGCTGTTGGTGCAGAGGTGTTCTGCCCGGCCCGCCTCCGATTCCTCCTGCAGGCTCCCCACGCAGCTGTGTCACCGATGTCTCATATGCTGCAACCTCGCATGAAAAATGAAGCTGAAGAGCTTTGTGACTAACGCCGTTAAATCCCTTTTATTCTTTCATCTCTGAAATGCGCATTGTGTTATTATTAAGAGCCTGTTCTAAGCTGTTGAGCTTCCCTTGTGCCAAACACGAAGCAGCTTCATCTTTCTTTTCGCATCAGGAGGTGCCGTGCTTGCTCCGTGGGTGTTCCCTCTGCTTCTTGCTTCTGCTTAGCACCTTGAGCTCGCCTGTTTGCTTCCACAGTCAGGGGGAGAAACTGATTCACCCCTCCGCCCTTGAGAACTGCTTTCCCCAAAGAAATCCATTATTGTTTAAATGGATGCAAAAGTTTAATTGGCATGCCGAAACCCGCAGGCAAGGCTGCCTCCTTTTCTCTGTTCCTCCCTGCCTTTTGTCCAGAGGTGTCTGCACCCAGGGAACTCTGCTGATGTCTTCCTTCACCCACAGGCGTTGGCTGATGGTGCTGCCTTTTCCAAAGGCTTGTTTTGAAATAGGTTCAGTTCCTAAGGTCACATCTTGCATGAGGGCTTCCACACCCAAAGCAGTTTACTGAAGCTTCTGGTGATGTGATATCTTTGCAAGCAACAGTCCCAGCCCTCATGAGCAGACTGCTCCCTCCACCCAGCTCCATTAGCTCCATCCAGCTCTGTTCGCTCTATCTAGCTCCATTCTCTCCAACCAGCCTGGATTTCCCTGTGCCCTCCCCTCCCTGCAGCAGGAAGGCTGCACACTTGGGTGCATGTTGGTGTTTTTGGCAGGGTTTAGGGGCACGGGGAGCCCACCCCATGTCAGGTGCTGCTGTCCTGCTCCGCATGTCCCCATCGCTGCGTGCCCCACGCTGCTCTCAGCAGGTGACCCGTCATTTTCAGAAGGGAAAAGTCACTCCTAATCCCAAGCCCTGAAATATCTTTTTTTTCTGTTGTTAATGAAAACCATACTGAAGTCTATGTTTGGCTTTCCTTTTTATCTTGGAGCAAACGTCTTGCCAGCTGGATCACTGGGCCCAATATAATTCGTGAAAAATCCCCAGGGCTCAAACAAACAAATGCTTCCATTTGCAGCAAAGGATGCATTCAATTTACTCCATGTTAAATCCGTCCTTTGAGGCAAAATAAAACCAAAGCCATCACAAGACTTCGAGCAGAGGAGGGCCCACGTCCTGCTTGCATCAGGAAGGTGTGTGCCCACCCGTGGCAGTGGCATGGCCCGGTGCTGGCGGTGTTCGTGCGGCCACGCGTCTGCTTCTTGTAAAGAGAGTGTCACCCTCGCTGTCGGGAACACTGCCATCTGCTCCATTATTTTCCAAAGAGTATTGTTCCCATCCATGTATGGATGTGTTTATGCTGGGAACCTGATAATGAATTTATGGGGACGTAGAGGGGATGACAGGGGCAGATTTTCATCAGTTGCTGCGAGTGGGCACTCTATTTAATTACCCAGTGGGATGTGGGTTGCAGCAGTCCCATTTGTGAAGGGGACGGGGCACTCCATCGGGAGGCTGAGAAGCAGGGAACAAAGCAGCAGCTCAGTGACAAGGTGGTAGGGCAGCTGGAAGGGCCCTGGGCATCTGGCCTCTCCTCGGGACTGTGCCAGCCCTGATCAGTTTTCAGAGAATTCATCAGATGTTCTGTTGGGTTTTGTTCTGAGAACAGCACTCATAGTGCTGAGCTGTGGTAAAAGAGAAGTGTCTGCTGAAAGATGATTAGATTCCTGAAATTACAGAACCAAAGAACATCCTGAGCTGGAAGGGATGCGCATCAAGCCCAAGCCCCGGCTCCACGTGCAACTTCCCAAACCCCAAACCCTATGGCTGAGAGCGGTGTCCCAGCGCTCCCTGAGCTCCAGCAGCTTGGGGCCGTGCCCACTGCCCTCTGGGGTGCAGCCTTTCCCTCACCCCCACCTGACCATCCCCTGACACAGGCCCGTGCCGTTCCCTCAGGCCTTGTCACTGTCACACAGAGCAGAGCTCAGCGCTCCCTCTGCACTCCCTGTGAGTCTGTAGGGCCAACATGAGGAGCAGCAGGGCCAAGATGAGGAGCTGTAGGGCCAACACGATGAGCTGTAGGGCCAACATGATGAGCAGCAGGGCCACGAGGAGCTGTAGGGCCGCCATGAAGCCTCCCCTCAGCATCCTCTTCTCTGGGCTGAATTATTCAATAAGCAGTCCATGGGGTCTTTGTAAAACTCGTTTTGGGAATCTCCGGGCTGCTGCAACATCCTTGCACAACACAAGTGAACACTGATGGCACAAAGAGAAATCCCTTCCCTGGTGCTTTTTGCATAAAGTGTCTCATCAGTGTTGGTTTAGCTGTGAGATAAGTGGGGGTGGTGAGCAGGAGATTGGCACGAGGTATATTTTGTTGAATCCCACTGCCATTTTAAAACTGAAAAGTGCTATTTCCAGTCCTTGGATTTCCTTTGTCCTAAACCCCAGTTTATGTTTCCTTTAAAAAGTTATGCTAAGATTAATAAAGAAACCCACAGGTCAGTTTGCAAATTTTGCTGTCAGCCCTTAACGATCTGCTAAAAATAATGGGGATGATTCATCTTCAGGTCTATTGAAACGGGAGCTGTTTGTTCTGGGCAGCTGTCCTTGGTCTGCACCACACGAGACGAGACGACCGGTGTCAGCACACCAAGGGAGGCCATGGTGAATCTCTTCTATTTCAGGGCAATGGAAACGCTCCTCAAGGCCGGGGTGGGCTCCCCAGGGCTGTGGCTCAGCTCTGCGTGCAGTGCCCGGCCCAATGGTCTGGGGACACCTCTGCCATGTCTGGTTGCGGACGCCCTGTCCTCATAATGTCATTTGTAGCATTCAAACAGATGTATTTCAGCATAAGTATTTAAAAAGATGTGGTTTTAGACAGAAATGTTCAAATGGCATGTTCAAGAAGATCTGCAATGCTCAATATTACCTCGTCTTCTACCAGGGGCTGTTAAATGACCTGATAAGAAAATAAGGACTGCTGTAACAGCTGTTTTTTGACTGCCCTTGACTCGTCAGTTGTGCAGGGGCTCTTCAGCTTTCCAGCCAAGCAGCTCCTTCAGCTCCGCAGCATCCTTAAAGGTTTCACACCTCCTCTTCTCCCAGCGATGCAGTGGAAATGTGTGCAGAACTGCCCCAAGGTGCAAACCCCATGTCTTCACCATGTCCCAGCCAGGTGTTTCACTGTGCAGGTGGCAATGCAAGCTGCCCCGCCGTGTCGGAGCCAGCTGCTTTGCACACACGCATTCATCTGTGCACACGTGCAAGCTGGAGAATTTCTTTGCCAAAGAAGCATACAGACATCTACTTTAATATCCGATGGTAATGATGTGCAAAGGTCTGAGGCTGTGACCAGAGCCGGCACAGTGCTGTTGGACAACGCCTGGTGTGAACCGGCACTTAACAGTTTGCGAGCATCCATGAGGCTGAAATTTGCTTGCAAATTACTTTGCAGCTGCTGACCGAAAATAAATAGACTTTCCGAAATGTGCAGCAGTTTGTGAATATCTCCTTAATGTGGAAAAAGTCTGTTTCCTCAAGTAACCAATTTGCTGCTTGTAATTGGAGCGTGTCTGCTCATGTTGGGCTGCCGCACTTCCAGCTGGCGAGGGCAGGAGCCTGCAGCATCGGGGGTGAGGAAAACGCAGAGCGAGAGCTGTCTTCCATGTTGTCTTTTAACGAGCAGCAAGTCTTTAAAACAAAAGGTAACTGCATAAAAGGGTCTGGGAAAGTGCGGTGTTTCTTTGCACATGTGTGTGATTAGCTGAGCAGGGGGCTCCCCCCGGTAATACTTCAATGAATGAAGGGAGGCGTGAAGCATGCAAACGCAGCCCATCCGTCTGAAGCTGTGTTTATTTAAAACATGCTTTTTATCACCGAGCCGAGGAAGGATAAAGTGTCTGTGTTTGACTATGCAAGAAAAATATTTATGCAGCTGCAGAACTTCCCCAGGTTGCTGTGCCGGGTGCCAGGAGGCTCTTCCCAGAGCCCGGCTGCGCCTGGAAGAGAGGGAAGGGCTTCACGTCATGGGGGGAGGGAAAGCAGAGCCGCCCCTCTTCTGCCTCAAGTTGAGGAGATTTGGTAAAAAATAACAGCTATTTTAGGTGCGTGGTAGGAAACTGTTAACTGAGAGCGTCCCTCAAAGTTTGCACCGCAAATAGGCTTTATCCCTTAGACAGCTGCTGCACTAAGGCCCGCAGCTCTACCCAGTAATCAGGGGTGCAACTCCTCATATAGCTCCTAACGTGCTCATTGTGGCAGCTGCATTCAGGAAACTCAGATTTATTTTATTTAGTCTGTTGTATACCATAACTTGCAGCTCCCAGCCTCCCTGCTGGAGCAGAGAGTGTTCAGGATGCCTGTTCAGGACTTGCACAGCAATCTGCCCTGGTTGCTTTTCCTGCTGTGTCTGATGCTCGGCCGTGGGACTGGAGATGGCTGCTGGCACCAGGGAGCAGGCCGTGGGAAGGAAGATGTGCTGCACAAAGGTGATTGCTTGCTGAAATTTCTTTCTCCCTTATGGCTTTAAAGCACTAATGAAATAAGACTGCATGGAAATTCATCGCCTGGGGACTGGGGAGTTCAGGAACACTTTTGTTGTTAACCATACCCATTTGCCACTGACTGAAAATTGCATCTACTTTCCAAATGAGTATTTAATGCCCAGGAAATGAATTGCAAGCAGGTGCAGCCCTGCAGCTTTTCTGCATCCCAGATGCTGGGTCTTCTCCTGTGCTACATGGGCAGAGCCAGTGCTGCTGGCTCCACTGGGTTTGGGCAACCTTGAGTGTGCTCAAGGAGCCTTGCACCTCCCAAGGAGGGCAGGACACCCCAAAGTGAACCTCGTGCAATGGCAGAGTCACATTTGCATGAGTTCCCTAGACATACTCAGGATGGATCCACCATCACATCACGTTGTGTCACATTGCGTCGCATCCCATCCCATCGCATCTCATCCTCTCACATCCCATCCCATTGCATCCCATTGTATCCCATCACATTGCATCCCATTCCATTGTATCTCACCCCATCCCATCCCATCCCATCCCACCCCATCCCATCCCATTCCATTCTGCCCCACCTCATCCTGTCCCATCCCACATCCCATCCCATCCCATCCTGTCCCATCCTATCCCACCACACCAGGTTGTTGAAATGAACATTTTGTTCCTGACAGCAAGATTCCCATGTATGTTTAGTTGTGTGCAAGTGATGTGGTTATCACAGACTCACAGCATCACGGAACAGTTTGAACTGGAAGAGACCTTCAACATCTTCCAGTCCAGTGTCCTTGTTTTGTTTTCCTGTCATTTTCCAAGAAAACTCACCCAAATGCCTGGGCAGACAGATCTTTGTGACTCGCAGAGCATTTCTGATGTACACAGACAGGAGCAGAGAGGTGAATACAGCAAATATTGGGTTCACCAGGCCCCTTGTTGCAAATATTTGGTATGGATTCCTCAACTGGAAGAAAATACCGTTCCTTCTTTCCAGATTTCATGATGGAGGGCAAGAAGTTCATTCCCAGCACGACTTGCAGAAAATATATTAAATATTGACAGTAATTAGATTAGCCTGGGTCAGTACATTATTGATATTAATTTGATTAGATTGAACTGAAGAGGAAGCGATGTTTAACTTAATGCCTGTAATAAATGAGGAAGAAGGTACCGGTGGAGCTTTCCTCCTCCATTAACAATAAACAGATCAGAAAACAACGTTAAGCTCTGCCGGTCCCTCGCCCACGGGCTGTGAGATAGAGCTGCCACTAAGCAGGGTGACGGCTGCTGGTGTGACCCCTGCTCACTGCATGCTCAGCGTCCTGGTGCAGCACATCCAGCCTAGGATGGGTGGCACATAGGGTTAGCGTGCTCAAGTCCATCAGCCTCACGGTGCCAGGGTGGCTGTGACACAGTGTACTCAGCAGCTCAGCAGCAGGGCATCCAGCACGGACCTGGAGTCTAAAGGCACGACAGGGTGAGAGGTAATGGCCACCTGTTGCACCAGGGGAGGGTCAGGTTGGATGTTAGGAGAAAGCTCTTCTCCAAAGAGTGATTGGGCACTGGCACAGCTGCCCAGGGGTGGGGGTCACCGTCCCTGGGGGTGTTCCAGAGCTGTGGGATGTGGCACTGAGGGACGTGGGCAGTGGGCACGGGGTGGGGATCTCGGAGAGCCTTTCCAACCGGAATGATTCTGTGATGATTCTATGGCAGTCTGTGGTTGTTGGCTGCATCTATGTAAAACTGGAGACCAAAGGCACATCGAGTTCTCCTTCCATCCTGCTCGCAGTGACTGATCTATTTTTATGATTTTACAGTGCTGCCGGTTCCATCTTCCAGCAGAGGTGGGCTATTTACGGAGTATATGAAGCCACTGGCACTTTACAGAAGGAAAACAAGCTCTTCATTTCATGGGGAAAACTGATTTTGGGGTGTTTTTTTGAGATTAGGTTAAAGTTCTGTTGGTTGAGTTAGAGAAATTTAATGCCACAAACAAACATGGATGACCATAACTAATGTGCACCTGACTACATCCTATCTGTGTCACCATCTGTTAACACAGAGCACAGCGCTTTCCCTCTCCACGTGCAGATTTCGTATGAAGGGCTGTGCCTTAACACTACTTTTCTCTATCTGCTTCTCCAGAGCTGAATGGGAAGCACGGCTGCCTTCCAGGAGAGGTCAGTCTGTTTATCCTGCCTTGTTGCTATGGCCGTGAGGTTTTCTCCCAGGCATGCTGGCCGTGAGGAGGAATTCCAGCTGTGGGATGTGAGCAGAGCAGGAGTGAGCGGTGTCCTACAG